>NC_056726.1:772286226-772378726 GCF_019279795.1 Protopterus annectens | reverse complement strand
GATTCCAAAGTGAGGGATGGTGTCAAAGGCCTTGGCGAGGTTTAGATGGGCTGTGTGGACCACCTTACCCTCATCCACAGCTCTGGAGACTGATTCGAAGAAGTCAATCAGGTTCAGGAGGCAAGATCGGCCCTCCACAAACCCAAACTGGGTAGGGTCCAGTGTTTGAAGGTTGCCAATGTCTTTGTTTATAAGTTCCATAATAATGCATTCAATGCTGTTGCAGATCAGGCTCATCAGACTGATGGGATGGTAGTTCCCAGGATCCAAGGTGGATCCCCGCTTGTGAAGTGGGATAACTGTAGCTGTGCACCACTCAGTGGGCATGAAGCCTGAGGTGAGGCTATGATTAAACATGACACTTAGGTGAGCTGCCAGTTCATTTTGTAGTTCATGTAGTACACAGCCCAGGATGTCATCTGGTCCCATGGATGCTGTATTCTTAGCTTTGGAGAGTGCAGTTTCTACCTGTGTGGCTGTGATTAATGGAATTTGGCAATCTGTTGGTATTGAGATGGGCCCTTTATGGGGTGAGAGGGGGGTGAATTTGGCACTAAATCGATCTTCCAGGATATTGGCAGTATCCTTGAGATCAGTATATTTAATGCCATTCTGTTGTAGCTCAGAGCAGATCTGAGCATTGCCATTTAGATTCTTGACATATCTATAGAATGCCTTGTGGTTGTCCTTGGAATCTTTAGCAATTTTATTTTCATAACTAGCTTTGGAGGATTTTATGAGGGATCACAGCTTCTTACTGAGGATGGTAAGGGAGTTTTTTGCATCCTGGGATTTTCCTCTTTTCTGCAACAGTTTCTTCCTTCTGTTGTATAATTTGTTTATGGCAGGAGACCACCAAATTGGCTTCCTTTTTTTAGAGGAGAGCGTCTTGGTTCTATTTGGGGTGGCATGATTCATGCACGAGTGGATGTGCTCATACAGTGCCTTAATGTAGGATTCAGAAGTCAAACTTTCAGCTCCCGTCCGCATAGGTGTCATGAAGTTATTCACTTCTGTCTTGAGTAGCATGAAGCTGGCTTTGGAGAAGTTTTTTACAGAGGTTTCCTTACTGGAGGGTGGGGGTGAGATGTGAATGTCAAGAGTGATTAGCTTATGGTCAGACCTGACCAATGAGGGGGTGATCGCTGGTGTGGGGCATCTATCTCCCATGCTGGTAATAACCAGGTCTAGGATATTAGAGCCCCTGGTGGGACAATGGATTAGTTGACCCAGGGTGTTGGAATTTATGAATTCCAAGAACCGTTGGGAAAAGGTGTTGGTTCCCGAGTAGTTTTCCCAGTTAATGACAGGGTAGTTGAAATCACCCACTATTAGGGTGCTTGGTTGTAGCTTAACATTTTCCGGTATGTTTAGAAAGGTGTAGTGAGAATCTTGGGGCATGGTGGGGGATCTGTAGCAAGCTACCATTTGGATTGCAGTCTTACCTAGTGTTAGTTGCACCTGGAGAATTTCAGATGCATTGTGTTGGGCAACTAGCCTGGAGGTGTGAATATCCTTGGTAAATATGGACACTCCTCCACCTTTAGTGTTTTGATCTTGGTTTGGTGGCCGAAAAGTTTGGTAAGGGTTGTAGCCTGGTATTGCAGGGGTGCTCTCTGGAGCCTTGAACCAGGTCTCAGTTACTGCACAGATATCGATGTTCTCCATTTTTAGGAGTGCCTTGAGAGAGTGCATTTTGAGGTTTAGACGTCTAGCATTGAGTAACAATACCTTCAGATTTTGCATGCTTGTATCTGTTACGGTGATGGTTCTGTCCTTTGAACTTTGCCTAAAAAAGGCACTATAGGGGTGGCAAGAGCTTTAGCCAGTAGCCTGAATCCCAGGGGCGACAGGTGCAGACCATTGCGGTTTGTTGATCATGTTGTCCCAGTCAGACAGATACTGGATCCCCTTAGAATGACACCAGAAGTTTAGCCAGTTGTTGAAGTCAGTCATTTTGTGACTGGACCACAGGATAACAATCAATTAACAGTAAGTAATGCAGATGTCTAGCCCAGCAGCCTCTAATTACACTCTGTATGTCATCCTTCCTGCATGTGGGCAGCAGTGTTACAGACAGCAGGTAGCAATACCTTTCAGAAGAGAACTTGCAGTGTCAGGGCTGCTACATATTTGTATAAGGTTCCAGAACTACAGACAGAGTGTGAGTAGTGTTGGTATATGCATTGTATAGCACCAGTTTGCAGGGTTTGTGTGTACATACTAGTTTAACATGGACTGCAGTCTGTCTGCATAGCTCTCAAATGTGGGCCTATGTTTTGTCTCTCCATCACACAGGTCTTGTGTCAGATATATCACTGTCAGTGTGTGTTGAGTGCTATCAGTAGGTGGTTACATCCATTTGTGTTTCTTACTTCATATTCCTGTCTAAGGGGATGTTGCAGACTATCCTGTGACAACAGCAACTTGCTCAGTGTATGGCAACACTATTTCACATATGGGCCAGTGTACCAGCCTCTGTCCTCTATCGACATACCAGGCTTTGTTGATATGACATGCAGTAAGGGGTTATTATGTGGTGGCCAGTGATTATGTCATGCTGCCATTCCCGCTATCATTCCAGTGCTGTTTTAGCCCCCACACATATTGTGGGGTAGGGTCCATATATATGTAGCCTTCATCTGCACAACATATGTGTGCCCCTCTGCAGTGTAGAGGTCAGTGTATGTAACAGTGTTATATGCCCCTGTAAGTCAGTCTGAGGGGGGAAGTACCATAATTAACATAGGGTGTTAGAACATGTGAGGTATATCAGTAGTAAGCTGGCTTAAGATATATGTCTGTACATTACCATACATTCCACCTTGTGAACATTGCTGGCCTACTGATTACTGCCATACAGCCTTTTCTGTTTGTCAGTTCAATTGTGATGGTTTCAGTTATGCATTATGTAACAGATACATCCCATTGTATCAACTTAGGTATTGTCCCCCTGGGGATTGGGTACAGAGTGTAATTAGAAGCTGCTGAGCTATACATCTGCATTACTTACTGTTGATTGATTGTTATCCTGTGGCCCAGTCAGTATTTACTGTTGTAGTACTTGATGGCCTTGGCCTGGGCAACAACATATGTTATGCTTTCAGATTACTGTTTTAAATGATCTGTTTGATAGTTGCATTGATCTGTTTGTATGCATCTCAGAGTATAAACTGCAAAATAACATGGCATATAGAACTGTAATAGCACACTACACAAATGAACCTTTAAAACATATGCAAACCTGTGTGTGGTGTTACATCCATTGACTTCTCTGTGAGTATATGTCTCAGGCAACAATTATTTTTTGTATGGGTGAGTCATACACTGTCCATCTGATGAGAGTTGCAACTGTAGGGATACTGGCTATTCAGTGTGGTGTGCACCCTCTAAATATGTATCTTCCTAGACATACCTCTGTGTGTGTATGTGTAGTTATGTATATCTCTATATATATGTAGATATATATATATATATATATATAGACATATATATGTATCTACATACCTGTGTGTGTGTATATATATCTTAGGAATGTTTACTGCTTACACATTGTACACTCACTATGGTAGCCAGAATGTACTGTATGATATGTTATCGAAACCAGCCTCACATCATACAGGTGGCATGGCTGGGGGTGGTATCGATATGTGTAAGATATATGTTGCTTGAGCCCCCTCACCACCATTTACGGTGCCTGTGGGCATATATATCTTTGTTATGTGCTCTATTTTATATATAGAGATATATATATCTGTATACACACACACACACACACACACACACAAATATATATATATATATATATATATATATATATATATATATACACACACATATATATATATATATATATATATATATATATATATATATATATATATATATATATATATACACACACACACATATATATATATATATATATATATATATATATATATATATGTAATATAGAGAGGGAGAGGTATATATCTATTTAGTTATTAATACACACACACACACACACACACACACACACACACACACACACACACACATACACACACACACACACACACATACATCTACATGTATAAATACATTTCCTGTACCGTTGAATGATATTGCTGGATGCTATGTTTGTGAAAACTGCAGGGTTATGTATATCTGCCATGACTTAATGGTAATTCACATTTGCTATGATGTGCAGGCTCCTGAGTTTGAGACTAGCAGAGGCTGTTTATTTTGTTGCTGGGCAGAACAAGGGCCATTGGATACAGAGTGGGTAAGGCACTTTTAAGCAGTTGGAAGCAGGTTTACATGGGTTTGCACGATGGTAAGCAGTGCTAACTTTCGGTCACACTTTCTTACACTCAGCTTCTAAATTGCTTAACCTGTGCAGGCATTGCTTACCCCCACACAAACAAGCGTAAACCCGCTCACTGCTGCTTAAAAGTGCTTACTCCCGCTTACCCAGCGCTAATTTCTTTAAAAGAAAAGAAAAAGGGGTTGATAGGAAAGTGGTGAAAAAGGGCACAAGGAGGGAAAGACAGTAGGGAAATTAGGCAGGGATGTGCAGGAAGGGTGTAGGGAAGGTCCATAGCTGCTCATTTCTTCTACAGCAACAGCTGCACATGTACACTGAATTTGGAGGTAGAGTTGGACACTCAAACCCCTGGGAGGGGGTCAGGACAACAATAATTCATTGTGATGCCAATTAGACCGGATTACATGTGTCCAGTGGACATGTGTGCAAAATGGACAGCTATGTATGGGGCAAATTTTTTTGTGGGGTACAGATTGCCCTTTTTTTTCAGGTGAGAGTGGGATGTTGGGGAGGGGAAGTAGGTATATTTGGGGAGGCAGGTTGAGTAGGTTAACAGGCAAGATAAACAAGACACATACAGGGGTGGTATATGACACATGTGGGGGGTAAACACCTTGGATGGGGAAGGGTGTTTGGAAGTCACAAGCTCATGAGCCCCCAAATGGAAACAGTGGGACTAAGGTCCCCAACCATGGGCAGTCACCACTGCACCTTCACGGCCCCAAGGGTGGCTGTGCTGGGGGCTGGGTAGGAGGGGCAGGCTCACCCTCTAATTGCATCATGCAGCTCTCAAGCTGGCATAGCCAGTCTCAAAACTCACTGTCGAGCTCCCTATGCACCATGGCCTGGACCTAACGGTGGGTGACAGGTACCCCTCCGCCTCTGCTCCCAGGGGGGGCCAAGCCGCATCCCCTGTGGCGGTTCTACTCAAAGGTGGTGCAGAGCCATTGGAGGAGGAGGTCCCAGGCTGGGCCAGATGTGCTGGTGCCCGGTGTCATGGCAAGCTGAGGTGGGACAGGTGGGTCTGCTGGGACTGGCCTTCCCATACCAGCTATGGTGTTGCAGTTTTAATAATGATATGGGTTAGTAATAGCCAACAGCATTCAGGTTTAGTTATAACAACATGCATAGGTATTCCCATTAACCCAAGACACCAGATTTACAACAGTTGCAGAGCAAGCAGAACACATGCATATATGGGACAACAGTGGTCATTACAACAGCATGCAGGTTTCATTGATGGCAACAGGCCACCAGTATGGGGGTATTTTAACATGGCACATGCATAAATGTGAATATTTGTAAACCAATAGAACTTATGTCCAAACAAAGGTATGAAGTGCACATGTATCCAATGAGGTGTGTAATCGGGTTATTGTTGCACATATGGTGGGGGTGAGAGAGAGAGGTCAATTAACAAATATATCCCTGTAGTTTTCACAATGTTCTTAGTCACTCCAGTGATCTGTCCCTTACATGTATTATTACACTACCCAATGGCCTTACTTTGTACAATGGTATGTTTGTAGATTAGTATATACGTGGACTGTGTCTTACGTATAGTCTACACCTCTTACCTGTTACAGCTGTTGAGAAAATCATTGTTAACAGTAACTGACAAATTCTACACATACTCCCAGATGTCATGCTTGTAGACAAGTATATGAGTGAACTGTGTTGTACCTACAGTCTACACCTCTTACCTGTTATAGCTGTGGAGAAATCTTTGTTAACACTACCTGACAAATACTACACATACTCCCAGATTCCATGTTGATGTTATACATATACCTAACTGTCCACTATTGCACACACTCTGGTCAAGGCTTGACAGGATGCAGGTGTTAATGTGACATATTTTGGAATTGCTGTCATACACGTTGGGTGAGATGCTACAATGACAGATTTGTTTCCACATCCATTCTCATTTTATGTTCAGGTCTGACTATCCATTATATGTCAGTATAAGCTGCCTATATTTCTTGGATCACCACACTTATTTGTTAGGGGAACAGGTTACTGGGCAGCAGATTTGGGCCCGTTATCTGGACATGCTGGACAGATTAGAACAGTTTAGGGGTATGACTATGCCTACAGCTTACTACCTAAACATGCTGCCACAGTCTGTACAGTTGATGGTTATGATTATGCTTACAGCGTACTATCTGAACATTCTAGCAAAGTCTGTACAGTTGTTGGGTCTAATTATGCATACAGCTTTCTTTCTGAACATTCTCACAAACTCTGTACAGTTGTGGGGTATGATTATGCATACAACTTACTACCACTCCCGGGATTCAAATCCCTGCTGTGCATGGTAAAAATATCACAGTTGACATCATAGTACACTGTGCTATCAGGGAATTGGTGTAAAGCATTCCAATGGTTTCTGTCTAAGTTTCCCTCAGTTGTTCTATATGACTGACCTCTTGGAACTTTCAACACTGTTATACTGAACTTCCTACGCATTTTAACTGCATTCAGCAGTGTGGGTAAGACTGCTAATTACAAGAGTACTATTTATAGAATGCAACACTACAATAACATATGAAAGCAGAATGCACACAAGCACTCTAGGGGTTATACTTTTAATCACTAGATATTACACCTTTTTTCCACGCAACCTATATGACAGTCTTCCTGCCATATTGTCTGGTTTATTCAGTACATCCCATACACAATACATTTTTATACTGGTACAACACTTTCTAGTACTGTTATATTTATTTGTTATGACAGTACATGCAAGAATATTACTAACCTGCCTCGTAATGTAGCCTTTGCAGCCTAGCAGCATGGGCTTGCTGGTTCACATCCCGCTCATTTGCAGCTGTCGGAGAAATACAGTGATATTTAGCCATTACCTATCCATAGTATACACAAGCTAGGCAAGCATTATCTATGAAGTAGAATAAGTACTTAGTGCTGGGGCATCAGCCATCTGCTTGCATTATTGGATCCACTGGTCCAAGAAATCACCCCTCTGCTGCTTCAGGTCAGCATGTTGATGTCTGACCTGCTCACCAGTCCGGGGGATACAAGTGGCACTGGTGAGGTCACGGGCGAGACTGTCCCAGGCCTCTGCTTTATACTGAGAGACCTGGTACTGGCCCTGCAGTAGTCTCTCCTAATGGTGTTTTACCAGGAGCCATACCATGAACCAGGACTCCTGGGTGCCCCAGCACTGTGCTCTAAATCAAGTGCCTTCCCCAACTCCAGCCATTCTGTCTACAGTAGGGAGCTGCAACCAGTTATGGGAATTATTGGCGCCTGTGGGGTTTAAATACGCCCAATTTCCTGCACTTTCATGTGATTGGACGGGTTTGAAAAGGCTAAGGTATTGACATACCTGCTTACCGAATGTTGGCGTTGCTTAAAGGGGCATACCACTGGGCAGATTGATTTAGCCGGCCTACACATTGCTTATACCACGTAAGCTGACCTGTGCAATGCTTAGCGTTGCTTAATATTTAATTAGCATTATATTTTCCTTTTGACATTGATTTATTATTTATTACATGTTATATCTCTGTCTGGTATCTGTGATTCATGTGTACGTACAATGTATGGGATCCCGGGGAATTCAACACTTTATTACAATAATGCCTCACATCTGGCCTTACTGAAGTACTACAGTTCAGATACTTATGTTATGTAGCAGATTATACAACATCACACTGTACATCGATTCATTTCACATGTTCAGTTTGATTTTTCTATGGTGTGGATTTGTTTGTTGAAACCTCAATCTTATGTACTGCTGTGATGGCTTAGTGGTTAACTACTGTGACTGTAGTGTACAGGGTCCTGGGTTCAAGCCTTGCAGAGCCTGTTTATGTTGTTGCTGGGCGGAACATGGTCCATTGGATACAGAGTGATTAAGGCACTTTAAAGCAGTTGTAAATGGGTTTGCTCGCGTTCACGCGGAGCTAAGCACTGCTAACTTCCGGTTACAGTTTCTTATACTCAGTAAGCTTCCAGATTGCTTAATCTGTGTAGGCAGTGCTTACCCCCGCACAAACACACTCAAACACGCTTACTAGTGCTTACATATGCATACTACTACTAAGTTGTGCTTAGACCTGCTTACTAGTGCCTTATTCATTATGACACTGATACTTCACATGTACATTTCCTGCAGTACTCTGGTTCATAAATATTGTTATTTAGTGGGTTTTGCAACAAAAATATTGGTTATAACATGCCATGTAAAACAGACTGTGCTGCAGTGGGACTCAAACCGGGAATACCTGCTTATTAGGCAAATGCGCTGCCCACTACACTATTGCTGTGCTGCTTCAGTTGCATATATCTTCCTTGTTATCCTCTTCAGCCTTTTAAGCTGCTTTAACCGTAGCTAAGCAATGGGCACACCCATGCACCTACAGTTAGCTGTAATCAGATTTTTGAAAAAAATAAAAGGGTTTCTTCATTTACTTTTTCTGTACTGTTGCTGTTTACACATGGGGAACTGTTGGTGGGGATGTGCAGACACCTATGAGCGATCTCTCTCATTTCTACCCACTTTCTGCTGTTCTGCATTGCAGGGGCATGTTTATTCTGAGAGCTTTGCTCTCAGACATGCCCCCTGCACTCGTACATACTCCATGTAAGCCTAGGAGCTCAGGCAGTGTGTCTTCATTGATATGCATGGCGCGCTGCCATCCTGCTCCTAAATGGGTGCTTTCATGCAGGACTAAGCTAGTCCTGCATGGAAAATTGGTGAATCCGGGGGTATATTAAAAAAAAAGATAAAACATTATTTTATGTCATATGTGTTATACAGAATGAAAGAATAGATTACATGATGTTTAATGGTAAATGGATTTTAGGAACAATATTAATTAAAATCAGATAGTGGTTATGGAAAAAGGAGTGGAGGTCTAATAGGGAGGAAAATTTAATATGGTTATAAGGAAAATTATAAATGTGTGTAAATGTATTTGTACATAAATGTTCTGCTATTTCTGATGGGTGCAGTGGGCTCTTTACATCTACCTGAGCTATCACCAACTCAAGCAAATGGGACTGCTGTTTAGCATCTCATCCAAAGCACAGCACATTCAGGAGTGCAGCAGCCCTTTTGTGCTACAATGTCATAACAGTAATCAATCTATGGAGTGTGGGAACAAAATCCACAGCCAAAGGCACGTGTGCTGCCTGTTGTGCTACTGACACTACAACACCAATGTGGGAGACAGGACAATTCACTTTCAGCACTGGTTTATATCACACTGTGCCTGAAATATTGCTAGCTGTTTGCTAACAAGTACGAAAATAAGGCATTATTGACATATATACATAATACTTCAAAACGGAGTGACTTACAAACTGTTGCATGGCACTAAGTGAAACACTAGATGTTGTTAAAGAAAACTGCCTTTGATATTTGCACTATAATTTGCACATTTTGAGAGATATCCTGGATTATTCATGTTGCTAATTATACAATTAAGCATGTTTTTTCATATTTCTGTAAATAATTCAGTAAAAATGCACTTAAAAAATAATTTCCTGTTGTCATGTGAAAGCTTATACCTGGTTAACAAAATTTTTCTAACAATATATGTCTAGGTTGTTCAGTTTTCCAGATGTGAACATTTGTTTGTAAAAGTTTATTTTTCAGAAAATGTTCTAGGATGCAAATGTGTGTAAGCTGTTAGAGGTGTGGCATTCCATATCACATAAGGAGTTAATGAGTTATCAACAGTTAAACACCATTAAAATTGGATTTTGAGCTAGCATAGCGCTTAACTAGCATGGTACTCCATAACCTACACACACACACACACACACACACACACACACACACACACACACGCACACACACGCACACACACACACACACACACACACACACACACACACACACACACACACACACACACACACACACACACACACACGTACATGTATATACAGAGGATAGTTCAAACAACAAGGCAGAGAACTGATAATGTGATCCAGTCTCACTAAACCTTAAGATTCATCTGAAGTCTGGATGAACAGGGATGTGATGATAAGCATCTTTTAATTCAAGTGTTAACCAGAAACTTGAAAGAGGTAGAAGAGGTAACAGGTTGTGAAGTGACATCAGTTTGAGTTTGGGCACTATGACAAACAGGTTTAGGAAAGAAAAGCCCAGAATTGGTCTCCAAGAATTTTCTTTCGTTAGCACTAGGAATATACTTGAATGCAAACCCTTCCCAGGAAGAACTGTTTCCATCACTCCTTGGGACAGCATGTGATGAAAAACTGGTGGCAACAAAAGAGTCTGATCTGGAGGATGAGGAGCAGTATCAAATTTAAGTCCCATAGAGGAGTTGGATCTTTATAAGGAGGTCTGAAAGGAAGGTTACCTCTCAAGAAGGCCTTACAAAGTTTCAATGAAACCAGAGAAGAATTCCCAAATTCAGTGTGAAAATTGAGATGGCTGCTAACTGAACTCTAATGGTAGAGGAGCTGGCTCCTTCATTGGAAATTGTTGCCAAAAATGCTAGGACACTTTGTACAGGGTTTAAAAAAGAGTTAATATGTTTCTGATGTACCCAAAACAAACCTCTTCCATTTACTTTTGTAAAGTTTTCTCATAGAAGTTTTATGGGAAAATAAAATTATATGATGGACAGGGGAAGAGAGCATAGGTTGAATAGAAATACCACACACAGGCAGGAAACAGGATCCAAAGTATGTATTCTTTAGCACCTCAACTTAACCAGTCTTCAAGAAGTATAAAATAAAGTAGCAAAACATTCCCCTGCAACACGTGTAATATAAGGAAAGGGAATATGTTGAATGCTTTAGCTAAGCATGTGGCCATCAGTAAAAGTCATTCTTTTATTTTTTTCAGTAATACAGATTGTTAAAAGTGATGTACGAGGGGGGGGGGTGACATGGTAAATAAAACAGAAGTGGCTGAAATGAACTGGATCGCCACTATGCAGGCTGATAAAATACCAGGTTTAAATAGAACTCTGCCTTTAAAACCAACCCTTAAGAGAAGGGCATTACATCACTAATTAGAGTGTTTTTATTGGCTGAATCTTGCTTTTTGAATGTATTTAAAGACATTGTTTTTATACTTTTTTATATGGCTCTGATGATGTACCGAATGTGTGAAAGCGCTTATCCTTATCAAATCATATGTTATTAGCCATGGTGGTCACTGTGATTTGTTGGTTTATTATAATATTTTTGGTATCTCAGCATCCTTGGTTGCTTTTGGCTTATTTTCCATTTGTTACATATATTAATAACATATGTAAATATAATTGTAGATTTTTTTTTATAAGACTCGTTGCTCTTTCTACTACTGGAACTCTCTGGATATCTTTCTTCCACAATGCCCTCATTTCTGCCTGCAAATCCTGGTGTTTTATAACTTTGTGTCTCTCTACATGTAAGACACTGTAGTCACTGAGTTCAGTGATTTCAATAATCAATGCTACTTTTGTCTTCCTTTCATGGACTTCGATATCTGTTTTTCTTGCATCGATTTTTTGAAGTGTTGGTAATGGATGATCCCGTGTGATATAAACTTCATATTATTATTTTCTGTGATGTTTTGTGTCTCATGTTTCCAGTGTTTTTCAGCTACTTCAATATTATAATGTTCGCACAATCCCAAAAGCAGCAACCTTGCTACATGATTATGCCTTTCTGTATACAGTCCTTCTGCCATTAGTATGTCACAAGCAGCAACAAGGTGTGCAACTATTTCCAATTCCATTTTACAAAACCTACATTTGTCTTTTCCTCCCACATGTTCAATGAACTTTGTAAACTAACATGTACGTAGTCCACTATCTTAAACCACCGATATTGACCTTTCATCTTTTGGTTTGAATTTGCCTCCCCTCACGTTCGATCCTGATCAACATGAGATTGTTCCAGGAATTTTATATACTTGCAACTATCTTTATGCATTTTCCACATTTCTTGCCTTTTCTTCTGATCCTTCACTTTATATTCTTTTTTTTGTTTGTTTTTTGGCACATTCAGTTGCTGTCTGATTTTTATCTACTTCTGGTTTGATTTCCATTCTCACTTGATGCAGATATGCTTCTTCTAGACTAAGCAGGGAAGTCATCTTAGATTTATTCTCCTTATATTTCAAAACTTTCACTATGTTTGGGTCTTGTGAGGTCAGCAGATATGTATGCAGTCCCACAATTGCAGATCTATACATGTAACCAATTTCAAGGAGGCCGATACCTCCTTCAGAACAGGGAATATATAATCTTGGTATGCACTGATTTTTATAAATCATTTGATGAGCATGAAGCATCCTTCTTGTTTTACTGTCTAATCTGTCCAAAACCTTTTGGAGCCAGTAAGTCACTCCAAAACTGTAAGTTAGGACAGGAAGAGCAAATTGGTTTATAACTTGAACTTTGTTCCTAGATGTCAACCCTGCTTTTGGGATTAATTTAAGTCTCCTAAAATTCTCTTTACTGAGTTTTATTCAATTTGTTCATATTTTATTGTTGATCCTTCATCAATTCCCAAATATTTATACACTTCCTCTTGCTCAAGTTTTTTATATCACATTCTTGTCCCAAACTGATGTTTTCTTGGTGCTGAAGCTTTCCTGCTTTAAAGGTTGCTTTTGCATATTTATCAAGACCAAATTACATTCTTATATCATCTGAAAAAAGTTTTGACTACTTGCAGTTATGCTTTCAATTCCTCATCTGATGAGCTATATAGTTTTAAATCATCAACAAAGAGAAGATGAGAAGTTTTTACACTTTGTTGTTTCTGGGAGCCAAATTATAGCCATGACCTATTCTATTAAACAGACAGCTTAATGGGTTAAGGGCAAGGCAAAAGAGCAGTGGTGACAGAGAGTCACCCTGGAATATCCCCCTTTGAATTTTTATCCTTGGAAGAATAATTTGTTCTTTATCATGGTTTAACTGCAGAGTGATTTCCCACTGTTTCATGGTCACTGTGTTGCTGTTTATCAGTATAGGGTGCACCTTGTACATTTTAAAGCACTCTTTTATAGATGAATGTGGGATACTGTCAAATGCTTTTTTGTTGTCTATCCATGCCATATTTAGATTCTTCCCTCTTTTACAGTTCTCCATTATGACTTTATTTAACAACAAGTGATCCATTGTTCTATATGACTTTCTTTTATTACTCTTTTGTTCTATTGCCATAATTAAGTTTTCTTCTAAATGACTAAACTCTGTCAGCATCAATTCCACTGTATACTTTATATGTAATCAGAAGGCAAGTTATCAGTCTATAGTTTTTAGGGTAGCTTGCAGATTCGTTCTTAAGTTGGAGTATTGTTTTTCCTGTAGTTAGCCAGGCTGGTGTCTGTTCAGGGTGCGAATATAAATAGTTCTTACTCATGGCTAAATCTTCATGCAGAGGTGTTAATACTTTTAGCCAGAAGTTAGGTACTGCATCTGGGCATGGGGTTTTCCAATTAGAACAAGAAAAGAAACTCACAGAAATACCAACTGGTAACCAAAAATTCGGATTCCAAGGTAGTGAACCAAGTGCTGAAAAAATAGTTTATTTAAAACACCACAAAAGCATTAAAAACAACTTGAAGTACATCCAATTTGTCAAGCGCTTTCACCCAGGCACTCCCAGGCTTTTCCAAGACAAATAATACATGGTTTGGTGAGCTCTTTTATATCACCCTTACAAGTCAATGAGTTCAATCAATTTTCAATTATTCAATCATTGAATTTATAATTAAAAGTCACAAAATCAACTTGCAACTTTATCATGCATCAAATAATACTTTGTTTTACACCAAAGTAACCATGTAGGACTTACACAAAATGTCATTGGTTTTAAAAATAGCAAGTATTAAAAATGTAAAACTACAAAAACTACACTGAACTATTCGTGTGTTTCTAAACATTTCTTACTTTGTAATTTAACAGAAAGCAACCAATCAGTGTTAAAACATCTTAGTTAGCACATCATTTCTTAAAAAATGTTATGTCCTAGAAGTGTTCATAAACAGTTCTTTCTAAAAAATTCTTATATTTACTTTCGAAAACAATAGGAATTTTAGTACAAATTAATAAATATTCGTTGTATTTTGTGAATAACCTAAATAACACCTGCCTTGTATTGTGTCTGTATAACTCTGTGTCACAATTTCGCTCTTCTAAGTTTAAGTAAGCTAACTATACTAATGGCCCCATTAAGGCCAGGGGGTTTGGCAGCATCTAATTTCAGCTGCCAGAGCAGTTCTTTATACTCTAAGGAGGTTTCCCAATCTCCTCCTCTGGGGTTACTATCTACCTGTTCCAAAACTAAGAACCTAAGCTCCATCCGGCCACAAACCAATGAATGTTTGAAGACCGCATTTGTCTCTTTCCCCTTAGTGATTTTGTAAAGATGTTCATATATTCTTTTTGCCAGAGTCCTCTCTGTTTTGCCAACGTAGAAACAATGGCAATACTGGCACAAGCCAAGGTAAACCACCCCCTTGGTTTTACAATTAAAATAACCAGGTGATTTTATATAAATCCTTCTTGAATTTAAATAGAAACCTTTTTTGTTAATAATGTAGGGGCATTGCTTGCAGGTGTTACATTTAAATGTGCCAGCCATTCGACACCCACTGCGTTCTCCCATCCCATGATTAGTCTAAAGCAATTCTTTTAAGTTCCTATTTCTTCTTCTAATAAATTGTGGTTTACTACCAAACATTTGCTTGAACTCATCATTCATGGTAACAATTGGCCAATATTTATCAACCACCCTTTTTACTGGTAAACTTTCATTACTATTCGTGTGAATAAATACGCAACCCTGTTCTTTTAATTTGTTTTCTACTCTGATAGGTTCATGCCTACGTTCTTCTCCAATAAAGGGAAATATCTGTCTAATCTCTGGCTTGTAACCTCTAAAGTTACTGAATCTATTAATTGTGTAGGATAGCCCCTCTCCATGAATAATGTTTTCAAAAATGCAATTTCTTCTTCAAACTTGCTCTCATCACTACACATCCTGGCCGCTCTAATCAGTTGCCCTTTAATAATCCCCCTCTTTTGAAATAAAGGGTGATTACTGTTGTAATGCAGGAACATGTTCGAGTAACTCTCCTTTCTGTGTATACAAGACGTGAAACATTCTTTGTCAGTACTCTTGGATAAATTCACATCAAGGTATTGCAAGTTGTCCATGCTAATATTGCACGTAAATTTCAAAAAATCTGTGCTGCTATTGATGTGACTAATAAATTGTTCAAGTTCTTCCATGCTGCCCTTCCAAAATATGCAAATATCATCCAAGTAACATTGGTAGTGTACCAGGTGTTTAGCCCACTGTGTGCTAAATATATATTTTAACTCCCAACAACTTAACACAATGTTGGCATAGGCAGAGGCACAGGGGGTGCCCATTGCCACCCCTCTCTTTTGCCGAAATAATTCTCCACAAAAATAAATAAAATTATTGCTAAGAATTACTTCCATAACTTCAACAAGTAATGCTATAGTCCTGCCTCCCAATGTTGAATGTTTAGCCAACATTTCATTGAACCATGCTAACCCGGTGTCGTGTGGAATGCTAGGAAATAATTCCACTACATCTACTGTGACCAAATATTTTGTCTCTTCATAAAACTCCTTTTTGACACTTCTTAAGAATTCCCAGGAATCCTTGCATAGAGATTTTAGGGATGTTGTGAACTTTTTCAATGTTAGATCTATAAACTTCCCCAATGGTTCGGTAATCCCCTTAGCTTCTGCTACAATAGGCCTAAATTGTAAGGGTTGCAGTCCTTTATGGACTTTGGGGATACTGAAAATAATGGGAGTTAGTGGCTTGTGCACTGACAGATAGTTGTATAATTGTTCATTTATTGCACCTTGGTACAAATTGTCCTCCAACATATACTTGATTTTAGCATATGCAACATTACGCTCATTTATTGACACTTGGTTGTAATGTTCCACGTCATGTAATAGAGTATGCAGAGAGGCTTCGTAGTCCTGTTGGTACATGAGAACTACGCCCCCCCCCCTTATCAGTTTTCATTACCTTGATTCCTTCATTGTTTAATTTCTTGATCAACTTGTAGGATGCTTCCGAAAAATTACTGTCACTTCCTAACATTTCTTTAATATAAATGTTCCTAATTTCTACTTCCACCATTTCCTCAAATGTTTTAAGAACCGGGTGCAAAGGTGGATTCCATGTAATCTTCCTATGAAACATATTCCTGTCTGTTCTATCTCCTTTAAGGTTCACACAAATATTCAATTGCCTTGTGAAGAGTTTTAAATCTAGTATGGTCCTGGGTATGTTAATTGAGTTGTTTGGAACAAAATGTAGCCCTTTAGTAAACACATCAAAATGTAAATCGTTAACATCAATTTCTGTGTAGTTGTATATGGAGAAATTACCCCTTTTAACTATGTTACAACTTAGGCTGTACTGGTATCAATGAGATAATAAATGGTTGCAGAATTAACATAAATGGACATTATGATTGTTTTACATCAAATGTTGTATATTTGGCCTTGTGCCAACAATGTAGAGCCTTTTATGTTGTAAAAACGAATAGGCATTTTAGAGAACGGATAAAAGAACATCTTTTAGATATACAACATCTTAAAACAACAAATGCTTTGGCCAGGCATGTTATTGATAACACAGATCATAAATTTAAGTTTTGTGTTATTAATCAAATAAAATATGATCAACAAGGAAAAATTATTAAATATCATTTAGATATGGAGGAATTAAGATGGCAAGTTCAATTGAATTCATATAACCCACCTGGTTTGAATGAATATTTAACTATTATGCCATTATTGAGAATAAATAAATTAAATGGCATATAAAGTATATTAATGTTTGTACAACCATACAATATTTATTGTGGTTGTTGTTTGTTTAAATATGTGGTATGGTAGTGGATGTTATAATAGGGTCAACATGTTTTTAAAGCATATATATATATATTAATTAATATGTTTTATTAGATATGTAAACCAAATATAATTCATTATTATATTATAATTGATTATGGATCGTATTAGATGAGGTATAAATATATGGCAGCAAGATTGTTCAGTTTTAGTTTAATTTATATTAGTTCAATGCATATAGAGTAGTATCACCATGACATAATAATAACATTTAGTTAGTCATAAGTTTTATAATAATGTATTATATTAATATTATTATTATATATGATCATGTGTAGTAGTATGTATTTGTAATGTTTTAGGACAATATATAAGTTTTTAAATGTATATATCATTTCATTAACAATTGTATTTTTTGGAGCAGTTTTTAACACACACATGAATTTTTTAAGTAAAGTTTTGTATCCCTTTAAGGAATGAAGTCAATCAAATATAATGGAAAAAGGGAATTGACATCAATTAAGTAATTAACAGCATACAAAATAGTATTTAAACGTGGTGTAGAAACAGTTGTTTGTATTCTGATGAAGTTCGTAGGAATGAACGAAACCTAGGTAAATAAAGGATTTTTCGTTGTGGAACGTTGTGGCAGTGCATCTGTATTTATTCACAGTTTTGCCTCACAGTGAAGTTTTTAGCCTGTGTTCTGCTGTTTTCATCTCCTCATTGGTGTTGCCTCCATCTCGCTATCCTGGGACATGTAAAATATGTACACTTTAATCAACCATGTTGCAAAATCCTACCACACAAGGTAATTTATTTTTACTTCAGAAATGTGGATTGTGAGATGTGTGTCCTCTTTCTTTAAATTACTGTTGCCACCAGTATGTTGTCTATATGTGTTTTCTGTGTCCTAGACGATTTCAAAAATCACATGTGATGAGGTGACTCGGAAAATTATGAGAAGTGGTAAATTAAGCCTGAGAATAGGGACATGCCTCCAAAAATAGGGCCATCCTGTGGAGAGGTAAATCATGCCTGTAAATAGGAAAATTCCTCTAAATTAGGGACAGTTGAGAGGTCTGGAAAAGCTCCATAGATTATAACATGTTTGCATTCTATGCAAACACTAAAGCACTATACGTGCATAATAGTAATACATAAGACATTGTACATTTACACTTAATAGTTAACACATAGTAATACAAAGGGTCTTTGAATGCACTTAATACATATTTGGAGTAGTACGTTGTGGGAGTGTTTATGTATATCACTAGTAATTTACTTAGAGTTACATGTTAGACGTCAAAAGGCATTTAAAGATTACAGATTAAAAAAATTGGCCAGGCTGTGTGCTTAGAGTCATGTAAGGTGGCATGGCAACTGGAAAGAGGTGACTCCATTTTTTTTTTTTTTTTTTAATATGCACTGTGCTGAATCTAACAGGAGAGCTGGAGCAGAGATTAAGCACCTACTTAATAAAAAAGGGATATACAATGCATTAATCAACACCCTAAAAGATAAGGCTCCTGGCCCTGATAGACTTTCTGTGGAGATCTACTGCTTTTTTCTATCATAAAGTGCTTGACCAACTGTTCACCATCTATATATATATATATATATATATATATATATATATATATATATATATATATATACATACAAAGACTTTCATTAGGATATTTATTTGAACCTATTCTGTTTATCTTCTATCATTGATATGTTGCAAAAACCATGGAAGAATCTTACCAATGTAGCTAAGTTTCAGTCTTCCTCACTTATTAGTGCTGATGACCTGAAGCTCTATGACAGAATTTTATTGGTAGAAAGGAAGAAAAATCTGGACCACTCAGACAAAACACAGGCACTAGAACATATTTTATTGAACCAGCACAGGTTTTGCAATTACTCAGTCTTTGGACTAACAGAAGCCTTTCTTCTGAAGTTATTATGTTACTGATGCTAAAGAATCAAAAGAGATTATCTGGGGAGCAGAGAAGGGATCCAAAAGTGTTTGAACCCTTGATGGTATTTTGTTCCTTGGTAAGCATGGCAGCAAGTTGTAACAAATAAAACAATCAAGATTCAAAGAATGCTTCTTATCTGGTAATGTTTCTTGAAGGAGCTTTATTCAGATAAGCATTTTAGTCAATTGACTTCATCAAATCCAGTACAATCTATGTTAGCAATTACTTGTGAGTAGTTCAAATATATTCAGTTTTACAGCAAATGAGAAGGGGAGAGACATTCATTAGAACTGACTAGAAAATATGACTTTAGTGACTGGAAAGAATGGATGAATTCCACCAGATGAAGAAATTTGCCTGATTTGCATGTGGGTTAGTCAGTAGGTATTTTTTTTTTAAATACTGACCAAAAGGAAATGCATACCACTTCCCTTATTTCCTTTTACAAACCATGGGTTTGCAATATTTCTGCCATTTTTTACAACAATAATCTTATCTGGTCCAAATCATATATAAAACCTATTCCTCAGATACTATTTCTAGATGTATAATTTTCCTGTAAGCTATTGCTCATTACACCCCTTGTTTACCAATATATTGGCAGTATAAATTCAAGTTATCTTCTTCTGCATAGACATTGACAAATTATATTCCATGTACTGTAGCTAGTGTTGATTAGTTATACGGGTGTATGCCACCTCCCACAATATAGGTATGCTCCATTCCTATATCTGGTTATCGATTGGAACCTTTTCTAATGCAAAGCATGCATGCTGCACCACCACAGAACTGGTTGTAAAACGTAGTACTTTCTGTTTCAGTTTATAAGCAACCCACCCCTCAGAGCTGGTTGTATAACAATGCTTTACCTCCAGTGATATATGTATACCCCACCAACCCAGTGCTGGTTGTTTAACAGTACTTTACATTCTGTGGTGTATGTGGGCTCTACCATTCCAAAGCCTGTTATGCAACAATGCATTACCTCCCATGGTATGTGTGGTCACATCACCCCGAAACTGGATGAACAACAGTAAATTATCTCCTGCAGTATATTTAAGTGGTTAACATCTGGTTAACATCTGAGAGCTGGTTGTACAGTTACACAATACCTCCCACAGTGCATGTGTACCCCCAGCCTTAACTGGTTATACCACAATAAGACTGCAGATATCAGTTATTACTTAGTCCAGCTGCTATCAACTGACACTGCTAATGTGAGTGTGCACTATACTGTACTCTAGGCATATGCAACACAAAACAGCAGATAATATATGCACTTGGCTATTTGTATTTTACAATATACTGGCTTAAAAGTCACATGTATCTGTAACTAACATACACTGCATAGCACAAAATGGGAGTCCTGCAATTACTTGCTGATAACTCACATTATAGAATGTTATCAGTAACTATAATAATTTGCTGTACATAACTGCACCTCTATAATGAACATATATCCATACAGCTAAACTGCATGGAGCAGAAACCAGACAAGAGTTACTTACATATGAATGAATACCAGACAATTTGATGGATAGTGTTCTAGCCATATCTGGTGCTGGGCACTATCTACTTCAGTGCTCTATTTAGTGTGGTTTACTTGTGAAAATGTTGATATTAAACTTTAATATTTATAGCATGGCATGCCTTGCATGTTATTACACCTTATTTGGATACAAGCTTTAAAGAATCATACCTATTCTAAAATGGTTATTCGGTATAGTATCAAACAACAAGATAATGTCATGGGAGTAGTTTGATAAATAATATCAGCATATGCACTTTGAGCATAAGTAATGTTGATAGGTGGGGATAGAATGAAAGGCAGATGCTTCCTAGGTGCCATTTTGGAATGTCTGTTTACAGAAATACATGAGTCATTATATCATTCAACTTTCAGGATATTTTCTATGTTTGGAGGACATATTGATGTGGTAGCCTGAGATAGTGATGTGTTCATGTAGCAAGAAAAGAGACTATTTACATACGTACCTTTTGAAGCAAAGAGGGAAAGATTATTTGATTAACATACTCCAGCATTTTGTGTGGTGCAACTTGCTAAATGGCACTGGTAGGCACCTCACAAGCACTACTGGCATTCCACATGAAGGTAACAATGCTACCTCCATGGGAATGATTACCCACAGTTACTGTGCTATCCTGGAGAAGCTACAGAATAAGGAGTAGCAAATCCATCTTCACCAGTTCCTATATATTTTAAATAATTGTATTTTATTAGTTTGTGGGCATTATTGGGTCATATTATTAGGTTTATATTTATCACCAACGTTAGAGAGACCTATACTATTCAATTATCAGACTACAAAGACTCACAATATAATTCATGGAGGGTTAGGTGTCAGTGAAAATCATATCTGTTTTTAACATACCAGCCTACTACAACACAAACTGTAACTTTTGCCATGTTGGGAATTCAAACCTCTGGTTTTAACTTGCTGATGCCTATAGTCAAAAGAACTAATTAAAATTTAATTCACTACTTTCTGGTGACATTACTCCCCAAATGTGTATTTTTTCTCTGTACATCTGGGATACTTTTGTACACTATGAGAACATAGTCTACAAGTATTTTATAGCCAAAGAAACAGTTTATTTTGTTCTGTTTCTCACAAGCAGTTTTTAAAAATCTTCTGTACGCTGCCAGTGTTCTGTATGACAATAAGATGATGTAACTACATTCATGAACTAAGTAACTTAAAAGTACAGCACCTTGTGTTTTATTGCCACTGGTTGTTGTTTTCAGCCATGCACTATTTGAGATATTCTTGCCAAAGCACATTGAAATCCCACCTCAGACTTGCATGAATTTCTGATGCTTGTATCCACATGAAATAACTTATTTTTACTTTGTAAGATGATATGCGACAGCTTTATATTAATGCAATATTTCAGCATAACTGCAACTTTATACTGTGTCCACTGGAAAAAATACTGTATTAGACAACATGTCTATTTCTGTTCCTTCTTACAAATGTACAAACCTAAACAAGTGGTTAACAAAAAGAACAACCTGCCTCTCAGGTTCTGCTGAACTGACCATTCGGTCTTATCCTGCAGCCACACTTCTCTAGCTGTTAACTCTCAGCCTACTACCATTAGCACCAAATCCATTTCCACAGTCTTCCCTTTACAGCCACCAACTTAGGTGACTTGTATAATAAAACTGACTTATATGAAATTTGAGTACAAATGTCATATCTGTTTCTTAGTCCTATATCAAGAATATCAAATCAATTAACCCGGGCTCAGTGAAACACTATCTTTTACATAATGATTAGATCAATTCAAGAAAAGATGGAAGAGCTATTCTGTTAGTTAAGAATTCTCTTTATGCAAACTGAGTGGAATCTGACCAAGTCCAGGGTACTACATCCTTTCATCAAAGTAAGGCAACATTAAGGCAAAATATACCAAAAGAGTACATCTAGGTACAAGACAAAACCCTTACTGCCTTCATAGGTAGTGCCTTATCACAGGGACAAGAAACAAATGATTGTCACAATACAACCTCTTTAAATGCATATGTATATCTTACATATGTATTACAATATTACAATAATGTACTTATTTCAAATAAAGGACCTTCAACACAGAAGTATAAGAGTTTGAAGCCTAAAACTGCATGCATTTTCCTTTTATTGTGATGTAAGGTCCAAATACCCTCATGTGGCCTTAGCTAATAAAGCCATAGCAATGCCTCTTTGTTGCAAAGTTTGTTCCTCTTCTTATCACCATCTGTCGTTAGTATAAAACCACTAAGACACTGAATGCAGTTTAAGCAAAAACACAATTATTATTCCAAATAGACTGGCAGCTCACTTAAAGTAGCAACAAGCTTAGACTAGCACTAACACTGCAGAACTACATGTCTAAATACATGGAAAGAAAGCATTCTGGAACATTCCTTCCAATCATAGTTCACAACCCTGACTGGCAGTAGAAATATTCAATTATTATTCAGAACCTGTACAATATTGCTAGTCTTTGCATATTTTCACATACTCTGCACTATCTCATGACTTATCCATATAATCAAAACAATGCTGTATTCAAAACAAAACCTGCAGCAAAACAATGATAAATTACAGACATATTATTTATGTTTCTAACTGCTTCACTCAGGTACTCAGCATTCTTTTGGTTCATAACAAAGCAGTATTATGAGCCTTATCTATCTCACAGCATAAACGTATTTCTGGTCTGAATAACAAAAATACATTTTATCAGTTGTGATGCTTGAATAATTCTACTAAAGAAAATCCATTCTGACAATTATATTTTTTGACATTACAATATAGGTTTAACAGTTCTCCCTTTGATTTATCCTTGATGAAAAAAAATCAGATTTTATCTACTTAAAAAAAGCATGGATAAAAGATCTGTCTCTAAGCTACTTTAGACAATCATCTGATTATTTTATCTTCAGATTTACAGTGAGACATAACTCATCGTACACATGAAGCATAGCAAATTTAGAATTATAAACATTACAATTAAAAGCCTTGTAAGAGTCTTATTCCCCAACTTAAGAATAGATTGGTTATCCATACCAAAGTGAGCCAGTAACTCTTTTGGCATAGAGAACATTTACAAGTTTAAGGTCTACCCAAACGTTCTTTAAATCTCATTTCACTACCTAATATGATTGTGTAACATGTTATCTCAGACATTTCGACCTGTCTCACTGAGAATTTATACTTTGTATTTACCTGTGCAAACTTCAGGAATAACTATTTGACATCATGCTACAAAGGTCAGAACTTGACCTCCTTGAACATTCACCACATATTTGTTCATTTCCACAAGAAAATCGGCACTGTACATTTCCCTCTTTTTGTCCTCACATCTATTAGAATCATGTATTTTGTATTCTGTTGCTTTTTTAAACAGAATCTCAACATCCTGTTAGAATTCTTTTATTTCCCATATTCCATATTTTACCATTAAATTAACCTTCCTCGGGTAGTAATAATACATTTTAACTAACATGTTACAATGAACATGTCACCATACCCTTCAAACTGATGTCTGAATATTGTCAGCAATGAAGGTGTTTGGCTAGATGCCCCTGCTGTGCATATCATGAATGTCATACAGACTTCCTGTGTATGTTTGTAAAAATCATATATGCATTCTCTGCATATTGTAAAAAACATATACACATATTATGCATATCATGGAAATCATATGCACATACTGTGCATATTGTGAAAACTGTTAAATGTAAATATGAAATAATTCCATTTACTACTAACAGAATTCTAAAAAAAAAATCTTGTTGTGCCCTAATAACACCCATTTGTTGACCAGGTAGGTTGACTGGACACACAGCTTCCTTTTCAGAAACAATCTGAAAGCAATGTCTGGTTAAGTGAATTGCTCAAGGTTACACAGTAGATATATAAGAACTGAGTGAACCAAATCCTGTACCAGAGGAACCTCAATTCACAGGCTTAACCCTCTGTGATAAATGCTGAACTTATTGCGGATACCCTTTTCTTCAAGAGAAGAAAGCAATCAAATATGTTTTAATAAACAAATTAGTCCCTTTATTAGTATTACTATAAGACTACAACCACTAAAAGTGTTTCATACTTTCTAAGACATTATCCCTCCCCTGATGCACAAACAGAAAAATGTTCTTCATACTGTCTGATGCATCACATTCAACTCTGCAAGTATTCCTGCTACATTTTTGTCTCATGATTTGAATGTATTTTACATTATTTTTGAAACATTTTTCAGCTAGGTTACCCTTTTTTCCTTTGTTCCTAATTATTTGTTTAATTGATTAGTCCTAGTTTATTTATATTTTCCTCAAAAGGATTTGAGAATTACTAATAACACATCATTAAACTCATGCAAGAAAAATCTAAATATAAAACAGACTTTAGAATGTTATCTAATTCTCTGTAATTTCAGGATTTTTTTTGAAAATTCACACATGTATATGTACAAGATGATCCAGATACAGTTACAACACAATAGGTACCACTGGTTTAAAGCAATTCAAAACTTCCATTAGTTACCACCCCCAACATGAATGAAGGTTTCCATGTGTCTACCCACAGTTTTATCAATGTTTACATCCTTTGTTAACTCATGTCAATTACTCTTTAAAAACTATGGCATAAGCATGAAAATATTGTTTGTGTTTTCCTGACACAAAATAAATACTTTTATTGGCGCTTACTATACACTACCAAACACCTAATCTCTTATGTGTCAGAACAGCTCTTAATGTTTAGCTAGGAATCAAACCTTGAATCTTATGGTTTATATAACTTAAATACTTCACTTGGTTTTCTCTATAAACACCAAAATCTTTGTAGCTTTAAACAGTTCAGCCATATAACAGCTTATTCTTATTTACCTGCCTAGATTCTAACTCTGTTTAATAACAGAAACAATAGAATTCTTTCCTCTACAATCCTTTGTTTTTCCACAATTGTTATTGATTTGTTTAAACTGTAGATTGAATTTAAAAGAATGATGGCTTTCTCTAAACTTTTGCCTGCATCATGTGTTAAACTATGACTGCTTTTTCACTCCACCCAGAAGTCAGGGAAGTATTTCAGTAGTCAGGGCGTTTTTTTCTGGCTATACTGCTCAGACAAGCTCCTCGTGGTCCTGCAGAGTGGTCCTAGCAGCAGGGAACTCAGAAAAGCGACTACTTTCTGGATTTAAGTATCTGTGCTTTTTTTCACTTGGAAGTTTGTTTGTTTGTTTGTTGAATTTAACTGTGGAGGCTGCCCACTAAAGTGTGCTAGCCTGTGTAACTGATTTATCACTGTTTCTGCATTTTCTGTGTGTTTCTATCAAAAAAACAAAAAAATAATCCTTGTTTTCCCGCCTTCCTCGACTAGTCTAGACCAGTTTACAGGCATTGCTGTATTCTGGGCTGTGGTGTAGTTCCTGTGTTGTCCATTACCTTACTTGGATAGAAGGACGTTTCTTTGCTCACCAGTGGGAATGGGGAGCCTTGAGCAGCCTACCTGTCCCTGTAGGAAGTGACCTCAGCACAAGAAGCTGTAGTAATTGGTTGTTTTGGACCATTTCTAGCTCTTTTGTAGTTCACTGTTTAAAATCCACGTTTGAACGGCTTTGCGCGGTTGTGCGCATAGCGCAGCACCGGTTAAACAAGGTTAAACTTCTTCTGGCTCCGCCAGGTCTGCTCTTCAAATTTTCCCTTAAGGAAGCTCTACTCTTAGTATAATCAGACTACTTACTATATTATAAGGCTAGCACTTGTTCTCAGTACTTGTCTACTAACTAAGCACTCTCGTACTAAGTAAAGCACTACATCTACTTACCACCCCTGTGAATATGCACTTCCCTTAAAGGTACAGCACTCACTTATACTGTTCTAGCATGTCGAGTGGTAGATTACTGGCGTCCTCTCCAGTTCAGCTGGTCAATCTGGGTATCTTGAGACAATGCTACAATTGTCTCATGTACACAGACAACCCTCTCCTCCTCCCAACAAACACAAATACATGTGAGAGATGCAACTATATAGCCAAACTGGAGGCTGAACTCTCTCAACTCAGGGCTGGCATGACCAGACAGGAGGAGATGGTAACCACACACACAACAATCCCAGTCCCACATAGACCTACCACAACTGCAAACCAAACACATAAAAACACAAATACATACTCGGAGGCTCTAATAAAAAACTTACCAAAACAGCAGAGGCTCCCAAAGCAGACATCCAAAAATCCACCACCTCAAAACAAAACACATGCAACACATACTTCAATAAATCAGTGTGTCAACCAATCACAGCCCTTAAGGCCAAACACCATGCCTGATACACTAGTAATAGGTGACTCTATAGTCAGACACACTGATGTCCCACTGACCAGGCTGAACAAGGAGAGGGTGACTGTGAGCTGCCTATCGGGAGCTAGGATCCGCCACATAACACATGCACTCAAGTCACTCCAAAGCAAGTACAAATATGACTCCGTCATTGTCCATGCTGGTGTGAATGACCTGAGACGTACCTCCCTGGACTACATGAAAAGAGACATAGAGGAGCTCTCCGATTATGTAGCCCAGGCTGGTATGACCCTGACCCTGAGCAGCATCTTGCCCTCACCAAGAATGATACCACAATACAAAGACAAGATGATCAGCTTTAATAATTGGCTCAAGTACTGGTGTCATTCTAAGGGGATCCAATATCTGTCTGCCTGGTATGACATGTTGGGCAAGCCAGGCTGCTTCTCAAGGGATGGCTTACACCTGTCACCACTGGGCTTCCGGATACTGGCTAAAGCTCTTGCCACCCCCATAGTGCCTTTTTTAGGCAAGGCTCAAAAGACAAACCCACCACCTTAGAAAACAATAATGGAAAAAAAACTAAGGGTAATGCTGCTCAACGCCAGACGTCTAAATCTCAAGATGCAGGCACTTGATGCACTCCTCAGCATGGAGAACATCGACGTCTGTGCAGTAACTGAAACCTGGTTCAAGGCTCCTGAGAGCACCCCAGCGCTACCAGGCTATACCTCGTATCATGCTTTTCGGCCCCAAAACCCGGGCAGAACCACAAAGGGAGGGGGGGAGTGTCCATATTTATCAAGGACACCCACACCTCCAGGTTAGTAGCAACACATGAAGCATCAGAGACCATACAGGTGCAACTAACCATAGGCAAAACTGCTATACAACTGGTAGCATGTTACAGACCACCCTCCCAATCTCAGGAACCCCACTCAGCCTTCCTGAAGACATTGGAGGATATGAATGTATCACAAAATACCATCATACTGGGAGACTTCAACTACCCAAACATAGATTGGGTACATTATTCTAGCCCTAATACCCTAGCCCAAAGGTTCCTGGAGTTCATAAACTCAAATACACTGGAACAACTAGTCACCTCTCCCACTAGGGGAGATAATATACTAGACCTGATCATCACAAACATGGGGACAAAATGCTCCACACCGAAGTATACCCTCCCTAGTGAGATCTGACCACAAACTAATCACCCTGGATATACATATCCCACCTCCACCCCCAGCACAAAAGACCACAGTGAAAAACTTCTCAAAAGCAGACTTCACTCTTCTTAAGACTGAGATGGTATCCTTTAAGCCCACTGTGCCAGTGGATACCACATCCCACAATGCCGAATCCTTCACAAATGCTTTCTATGGACATCTCCAAGAATGCATGGATCATGCAATCCCAAATAAATCCAAGTCCCTCTCCACCAAAGGCAAGCATCCTGTCTGGTGGACCTCAGCCATTAACAAATTGTATAACAAAAGAAGGAAGCTACTGCATGTCAGAGCAAAATCCCATGAAGGGAAGACATCTCTGATCAACATTAGCAGAAAACTACGTTCTCTCAAAAACATCCAAGGCCAACTTTGAGAGAAAAATCACTAAGGACACTAAAGTTAACCACAAAGCCTTCTTCAGCTATGTTAGAAACCTGGGCGGAAACCCTCAGATATGCTCAGAGTTGGTTCACAACAACAAAAAATACACTGAACCCACAGATATTGCCAACATTCTGGCTGACAGGTTCAGTGCAAATTTCTCCCCTCCCTCACCCCCAAAAGAAGAAATACTTATCCCAGCTGAATGTAATCTCCCTGTCATCTCAGATGTCCAAGTGAGAACCGCCCTAAACAAAGCTAAAAACACAGCATCAATGGGACCTGACGATATCCCGGGTTGCGTGTTACGTGAACTCCAAGAGGAGCTAAACCCACACATAAAAATGCTATTTAACCTTAGCCTTACTTCGGGATATGTACCTGAACACTGGCGTACAGCAACAGTGGTCCCACTCCACAAAGGGGGTGCCTCTACAGACCCTGGAAACTACCGCCCCATAAGCTTAACCAGCCTGGTCTGCAAAGCTATGGAAAGAATCATTATGGAACTCATAAACAGAGACATAGGGGACCTACAGACACTTGACCCCACCCAGTTCGGCTTTGTAAAGGGCAGATCCTGCCTCTTGAACCTGGTTGACTTTTTCGAAACAGTCACTAGAGCCATTGATGAGGGCAAAGCAGTCCATACAGCCTACTTGGACTTGGCTAAGGCCTTCGACACAATACCCCACTCAGGCATCATAGATAAGCTCAACAGCTTAAACGTAAACCCTTATGTCACTAGATGGGTTGCAAACTGGCTAAAGGACAGAACCCATAAATTTAAAATCGCTGGAGCAATGTCAGACTCAAAGCCAGTCACAAGTGGTGTCCCACAGGGATCGGTCCTGGGACCCCTCTTGTTCGGCATTTATTTCTCAGATGTTAAAGCAAACATTTGACACCCACATCGCCAAAGTGGTTAGAAAAACATTCTACCTTGCACACCTCATCATGAAGGGATTCACATCCAGATCCAAGGATGTCATTGTACCAGTATACTCCTCCCTCATCAGACCCATGATTGAGTACAATGCCCCATTTGGTATGTACCTCACCCGGTATTTGAAACAGCTGGAGAGACCACAAAAGTACCTCACCAAGAGGATCAAGGGTCTCCAACATATGTCTTATTCTGCCAGACTAAAGAAACTTCAGCTCTATTCAGTAGCATACCGCCTGCTCAGAGGTGATCTTTGCCTGACATACAAGGCCATGTCCAATCAGGATCTGATGGACATGCTCCACCTCAAAAAATCCAAATCCATCAGGACCACGAGAGCTAAAGACTTAAACCTCGGCACAAGTATGAATAGGACATGCTGGAGGGATAGATTCATAACCCAGAGGCTTCCCATGCTTTGGAACAAGATCCCAGTTCGTATTAGGCAGAGCCCCTCACTGACTCTCTTCAAGAGAAATCTTGATGAGTGGATGGGAGATCGTAAATTTACCCCAGGGGTCACATCTGTGTCACTGCTAGACAGGGGCACAGTAAACTAATTCTATTATATAAGGGGACCTTCATTGTGTCACTACTAGACAGAGGCACAGTATTCTAAATTTATTCTGTACATTTTTTGTACCACTTCATGGGGTGGCAAAGCCACATCACTATGGCTAGGCTTACAAATGCCCCAGGGCAGATAGCCTAGTACTATACTATGAAACTATGAAACTATGAAACTATTTCCTATGGTCAGTACATGATTATTTTCAGGAGACATGCCTACCATGAAACTCAAGACAAAAAAATCTACAACACTATAGAACACTGTACAACCAAGTAAAGAAACAAGAGACCTTAGATAAGAAACAATTCTACACAAACCCACAAAACCAGCATAGATCTAGTCCAAAAACATTCTGGCACACAATAAAAAAATTACACCCAGGTAATCATTCTTCCCCTCAACCCTCTAGCAACATTACTTTTTCTGACATAGCTTCTCAATTTAACTCTTACTTCATAAATAGCATAGCTAGTAGTACCAATAACTTCTCAACATTACCATCTACTGTCTCTTATCCTTGCACTACCTGCCCCTCCACATTTTCCTTACATCCAGTACCCACTTGCTTCATTAAGTCCCTATTAAGCAAACTCAAACCCTGTTCTCCCTCGGCAGATGGTCTTCCTAATGAATATCTTAAAATGGCAGCTGACTCAATAGCCTACCCAGTATCCATAGTAATAAACAGATCCATTAAAGAAGCCTATGTCCATACCATATGGAAAAATCTTTTCATCCTTCCTCTCCATATAGGCGGCTCCTCCACAGAAATTTCTAACTTCAGGCCTGTTGCTATTCTTCCTTCTCTTTCCAAAATGATAGAGAAATGCATTCATAAACAATTTCTTTAATACCTAGTAATCTCCTTTCTCCTACCCAGCATGGCTTTAGACCTGCACACAGTACTACCAATGCACTAGTATCCTTCAGTGATACTGTAAGCAAAGCATGTGACACCTGGAACAGCCTTCCTGAATCAATCAGATTAATTCCTGTCTACTATGCCTTCAAATCTTGACTAAAAGAACACTTGTCCAATACCTAGACCTGCCCCTACTCCATACCATCTTAGGGCTCATCTCTACCCTCATTACTCCAAACCTTTAGTAACACAACTGGCTACTACTTGGTCTCTCATTTCTGCATTTCGCACTCTACCATCTTATTTCTATTTTTTCCCCATCTCCTTGATACATTCCACCCACTCGTCTGACAATCCCTCCTTAATATACCACAACTAGGTCTACTATACTGTATATACTAATGAAATGATGGAGACTGATGATAGTTGTATATAGTATGTTATAACCTTAATGTGAAAAATGTTGGCATGATATCTACAAATGTATTTTCTTTATGCAGTGACTATCTTTGTAATCAATCTAATTTGTAACATTGCAATTTTTTTCAGACGCCTTTATTGAATTATCACTTGTGACATAGGCAAATTTACATTAACATAAAAGTAATCAAACTATATTAACATAACAAACATTATACTTTACATCAATTGCTATATAGTATCATATAACCTAAGCAATATTACATAAATTATTCAATTCCTGCTTTTTTTTTACACAAGAAACATCTTCATTAAACCATCACTCACTACATAGGCAATCATACATGTATATAAATGAAAACAAACCACACCAGCAGAATCGTAGTAGCAAGCATTTTACATCACAAACCATACTGACACACTCCCAGTTGTAAACATTATACATCACTTATAATCTACCCAGTCTTTCTCACTCAAACATTACATAGCCCATTTAAGTCCTCCCGCCTTTTAGACAAATAAATCCTTAGTGTCTTGCCATTCTATCATCTTTCGCTCTCTAGTTATTTGCTCCCAATACCTTGGTTCCTTTGTCAGTTTTCTCCAATAAATTCTGGCCCCGTCTCACTTATTGTCTTTATCCCTAATTGTAGTAATCGCTATTGGCAGAATCTCATCTGTCCATTTCCGTGTCAGTTTAGTTTTCAGAATACTTTCTGCTACATTATGGATATAATATTCTGCATGATTATTGTTATTCTTCTTGGCCTGCATCTAAAATGCCATTCTCTCCTTGTTTCTTGAGCTTCCCCCATGTTTCATCATCATCCCTTTCCACTTTAAATTATAGTTTTCTGCTTGTGCTTTGTGTAGGAGTCTTAACTCTGTAGCTCTGAAATACCCCTTCAGACTGGGTAATCCTAATCCGCCGTATTCTATTGGAAGAATGAGCTTATCCCATTTAACTTTTCTCATCTTCCATCCCAGATAAAGTCCTTCAACTCTTTATTAATTGCAATACACAACTTCTCCTCTGGTTGATAAAAACATACCTGACCTGTGTATTAGACTAAAAGGACTAAAAACAATTTAACTGCTTGTATTTTATTATCCATATCCATATAACAAAGCTTCCATTTGCGCAGTTTTTATATTGTCTTTTTAGTGTCTTCCCACATATCCTTAGTTGCCACACTACAATCATTTTTATCCATACTCCTAAATATTTCATTTTATCATGTCCCCATAAATATGGGTATTCCTGCACCAGTTCATGTGTGTGTACATAATTTATTGCTATTGCCTTTGTTTCAGCTTTATTAATTTTGTATCCCGATATTGTAATTTTGTCCTGGAGCTTTTCTACCTGGGCCACCGCTGAAAATGGGTCCATACCCAGTCAGACTTTCCTGATAAACAAATGTCAAATAAACTAATAAATAAATAGTCTTTAAGTCTCCAGCCCATGAAAGCACATCAGGAAATGATGTTTTTCAATATCATACACTTGCATGAACAAACTTTCTCTCTTGTAACACTTGTTATGTCTTTCGGCTTTTCCTAGTTAGGGGTCGCCACAGCGGAACTCCGGTCCGCTAATGATTGGCAGTAGATTTTTACGTGCTGAGTTGCCGGCCCTGATGCACAGCCTTCAATGAAGGTACGCCCATTCACACATGTCTCCACACAGAAGACGCTCTAGCTGAGAATCGAACAGGACACTGTCTTACTATGAGGCGACAACGCTACTACAGCATCACCACCGCAGTTTTCTCTCTCTTGTAACACTGATTCATTAAATTAACTGGTGATTTAAATTTACCTGGGATGTTTACATTCTGACAGTAAGAAAAAATGTAAATTCACTCAAAGCAACTATTGCTAACAAATTTATATTTGCACATCTGTTCCCCCTTGGCAATAATGGTATTTTGAACAATCTGGTCTATAACCACATTTAGTGGCATAATTTAACATTCTGATGTTTCACAGCTCACAAATCATCCTCTTTGCAACCAACATGTAACCCGCTTGTTGATTATCTTCTTATAAACAATTACAGTTTGTAAAAACAACATTTTTACCAAGAAACCTGAATACTTTCCATTTTGTCCTCTTTGGAAATGCAACAGATTAAAACTAAATGTATCTTGCAATAATATCTAAAGGGCCATTCAGACATGCAAAATACCTTCTAATTCTTATTGCATCTTCCAGGAAAGACAAAATATTTTGATTTACTATATATTTATAAACCCTACATTTTGCACATTATAGAAGTTTATCACCAAATAATATTTTAAATATGTGTGGATTTCTGTTACCAATAACCGGGTAGTTTAGTGTGCATGCATTTTTGCAATTAAATTCTGTGTGTCATTGAAAAAAACATTATTCTGCAGGAGTAAATCACACTTCTTTATGAAATATTCAGCATTAAAAAATGCTATATGAATCAAAACTTAAAGATACCTGCATAAACCTTAGTTTGCTTCCTCCAATATATAAAAGTGGGGTAACAGTCTGTATATATCCTTACCTGAATGTATTTATAATTACTTGTAAAAAAACACTGCACATGACTTTTACTGTCTAAAACATCAGACTATATTAGCTTTCATGCAATATGCATTTTTCCTGTGAAGTTTTGTCATTAAAACAATAGTATAACATCAGCATTAAATAAAGATCCACACTTTAACTTTATAGAAGTGTAAGAAATTAAATTTAACATCTTATAAGTTTATAGGTTACTATGCTAGTGGCCCTAGAGCTGTTATAAGCCTAGCTATCTTAATCCCAGGTTGCTTCAATTGTCCTTGGTTAGATGGATGTATTTTACAGATCAGCACAAACTACCTCAGTTCATGAGGGACATGGGTGCCACCCCTGGGGTGAATTTGCAGTCACCCATCCATTTTCCAGGTTGCGCTTGAATAGGGTCATTGAAGAGCTCTGCTTCATGTAAATTGGAAGTTTATTCCAGAACAGAGGCAATCTCTGGGAGACATACCTGTCTCTCCAGCATGTTCTGTTAATGTCACTGGCAAGGTTGAGATCCCTAAAACGAGTGACTTTAGTGCCATTTGATTTGCGAATGTGCAGTATTTTCATCAGAACGGGGTCAGAGACTGCCCTGTAGGCCAGGCACAAGTTACCTCTCAGTAGCCTATATGATGCAGAGTACAGTGACAGGGCTTTCAGTCTATCTATGGTTTGGAGGCCCGGTATTTTCTTAGTGAGAAACCTCTACGGTGTCTCCAGTTGCTGCTGATGTCTGATGAGATATATGCAGAAGGGAGAATTGTACTCTATTAATGGTCTGATTAGGGTTGAGTAAAGTGGGGTTATAACATCCTTAGACCTGAATGCAATGCCTTTACTTATGAGGTGCGCAATGTAGAAGCCTTTCCTTACCACCGTGGAAACCTGGTGGTCAAAGTTCAGATTGCTGTCGACCTGTGTTCCCAGATCTCACACCACTGGGTTTGAACTTAGGGAAATGCTGCCAATATTGTAATTAGTAGGGAAGTCTGCTTTGCCAAATTGGATAATAGTGCACTTTTTTGCTTTTAATTTTCGACCGTGACTTTGGCACCAGTCATTTGTTTGTGTTACCCTTTCTGTAATATGTTAACATCATTAGGGAACTCAGTGATTGCACCTAGTTTATAATCATCAGCTAACGTAGTAAGCCAAAGGCCATCTGCTTTAGCCTGGACTTCAGAGAAACAGATTCCAAATAGTAAAGGGCCCAGTATAGATCCTTGCTGTATGCCACTGGTGACGGGTCTACTAGTAGAGGTGGAGTCACCAACTTTGACAGTATGTGTTCTGTTGATGAGACAATTAGCTACCCATCTAATGATGTAAGGGTTAACACCTAGTGGGGAAAGTGCTTCAATGATACCCCACTGGGGGTTTAAGTCAAAGGTGTTAACTAGATCCAGATAGGTGGTATGCACTGTCTTACCTTCATTCAGGGCTTTGTGACTTTCTCAAAGAAGTCTACCAGGTTCAATAAGCACATTCTACCCTTAACAAAGCCACTGGGTTAGGTCTAGAGTTTAAAGGTTACCTATGTCCTTGTTGATAATGGTCTATGATGATTCTTTGCATGGCCTTGCAGATGATTTATTGGTCTATAGTTCCCAGGGTCAGTTGATGTGCCCCCCCCCCTTATGCAAGGGGATTACTCCATTCTGCTGGTACAAAGCCAGTTTTCAGGATATGGTTAAAGAGAACGGCAACTAGGTCAGCTAGGTCCTGTTTTAGTTGCTTAGTAAGCAACCTGGGATGTTATCTGGTCCCATTGAGGTCATGTTTTTACCATAGAGAGTGCAAATATAACTTGATCTCTAGAGATACTAGGTAGAAAACTGGTGTCAGGTATGCTTTAGTGTATGGTTGGTGGGGATAGAGGGTTGAGGTTTGCTCCAAATCTGTCAGCTAGTAGGTTGGCAATATCCTCCAGTATAGTGTGAGTGGTACCAACTACTACCAATTTGGCACATTGCTGGGCAGTCCCTTTTGGATTTTGGACATAGTTAAAGAATACCTTATGATTGTCCTTGGCTAGGGATGCTACTTTAGCTTCATAATTATCTTTACAGGACTTTACAAGACTTCTAATTTTCTTGTTCAATCTGTAGAGGGAATTCTTCCTCTGCAGAGGCAGGTGCCTCTTGTTCCTGGCCATCAGTTTCTTCCTTTTGTTATACAATCTGTTTATACTAGATGGGCACCAACATGACTTGTTTTTTTTGGGAGGGCCTGGTTTTATTCTGGTCAGGTACAGCAGAGTCTATACAGTTGCTAAGGTGATTATACAAGGCAGTTGTGGACATCTCTGCATAGGAGTCATTATTGCCCGTGATTGGAGTATAAAACTTTTATACCATCACTTAGTAAGCTGTAGTCTGCTTTGGAGTAGTTTGTTAGTTTTTTTGCTCTTTTGGGGTTGTGGGTCCAATAGTTACTTTGAATGAGATTTATTTACAGTCCAACTTTACCAGGGAGGGCATCAGACAGGGGGCAGTGTAGTGACCACCCATGTTGGTGAGTACTATGCCAAGAATATTAAAGCCCCTTGTGGGGATGCAGACTATCTGTTCTGGAGCATTTGCACTGACAAAGTTCAGGAACCTCTTGGTGAGCTTGTTTGAGCTCAGTTGATGGAGAGATAATTGAAATCTCCCATGATTAAGGTGCTGGGCTATATGGCGAGTGACTCTAGTAAGTCCAGGTAGGCATTGTGCTTTTCTTGGTTCATGGAGGAGAAAGTATAACTAGGAATGGTGTGGTAGGGTATTTTTCCAATAGTTATTTGGGCATAGAGCAGTTTGAGAGAGTCATACTGTTTGACCAGTCGCAAAATATACATGGCTTTAATGAAGATGGATATGACTCCACCTTTGGTTCTTTCATACTCATTCTGAGGTTGAACATGTGGAAGGCATTGTAGCCTTGCATAGCTGGGGTGCTCTCCACAGCCTTGAATCATGTTAGGGTGACTGCACAGACATCAGCATCTTCCAAGGTGAGGAGTGCTTCCAAGGAGTGCAGTTTTGTGTTAAGACTCCTAGCATTAAGCAGCAGAACGTTGAGTTTGTCTCAAGTGGATTTTGCTATGTCAGAAATGTTGTCATTTTTAAAAAAGGCACTATGGGGGAGGCAAGCACTTTAGCCAGTATCTGAAAGCCTAGGAAATAACAGTTGCAGACCATCTCTGGCAAAGCAGCATACCCTGTTGACCATGTCTTCTCAGGCAGAAACCCCCCCTGGACTGACACCAGAAGCTAAGCCAAATGTTGAAGTCAATAAATTTTTGTTTCTATTATGGCATCATCCTGGGTGAAGGTAGAATGCCGCTTAGGGCTAGGGTCATACCTGCCTGGGACATATAATCTGAGAGTTCAATCATGTCTGTCTTCATATAGTCCGGGGAGGTATGTCTCAATCCATTCTCCCCAACATGGACTATGACAGCTTCATAACTGGACTTGTTGAGTGACATGCATGATCTGATGGATCCTGGCACCTGATAGGCAGCTGGCCATGACCTTTTTGTCCAGCCTGGTAAGGGAGACAGCTGTGTGTCTTACTATGGAGTCTGCTATGATCAAGACATTAGGTTTTGCGGTGTTTTGCATCAGGGGCTTATTTGGTGAGACACTGATAAGTGTGCTGTTATGTGCAGTGGTTTCTATATATGTTGAGGTATGTGGAGATAATTTGGACATCGGAGGTCTCTGATCTTTTGGTAGGCTTCTACTGAGTACTTCCACATATGTGGGTTTATGTGTTATGTCCTAAACTTGTGTGAGAGGTGAAGCGTATGAGCTGACAACCTGTCTGATGTCTTCTTTTTTGTTACATGAGAGGATGGTTTCAAATCTGATAATCTAATTACACCTTTTGCATAAGGTATTTGCTTGATTCAGGACTAAGTCATTGTCAGTATAAATGAGGCAGATACAACATTGCCTCAGGATGTCTAAGTCAATCAGGCTGGCCAGAGAAATGGTGGAAAAGTGGCCATCTGTAATGGTATGTTTATACCACAGTACTGTTGGGGAGGGGGTAAGTTAGATCAGTATATGATGTAGGAATAACAGAGGGGCTTATTCTGTTAATGGTTTACAGTGAAGAGCTGTGGCAATGCTGCTCATTGTGTAGTCAGGTTGCCTGCAGATAAACAGGGGACCTGAGAGGGTTCTACTGACAGACCTCTAGGGAAAATTTAAGTTTCCTGGCATTTGCATCTATACAGGGCAGTGCTAACCCCCCTTGGCAATGTGCAGCTACATGCAAATGTGAGGATTAAATACAGGTGAAATTCAACAGTTTTAAGGCAAACTGCTAATGGGAAACCCCCAAATTAAGCCTTTCTCCAGCAATCGCCAACTCAGATGGAACCTGAGTTACAAACATATGCCAAAAGGGTGCAGGGAGGCCCTCTTAATGTGAGAAGGCTGGCTTAGAGCACAGTGATTCCAAACAGCATAGATTCAGAAAGTCTGAATCTAGCCTATGCTATTTAAGGCAATAGTACAGAATTTCAAAGTGCAGAAAAAATGGTGAGACAATAATCAAAAATGAAGCAGTAATTAAAATAAATACAGTTAACAAAGTGCAATACACGCTTTAATATACTTATTTTTCAGTTGTTTGCAGTAGATGCCCCACACCCCAGCCAAGATGCACCCCAGATCTCTGGCCACAGTCACAAAACACCAAGCAGCTCCAGTCAACATTAAACACCTATGAGATTAATTTTCTTTTAAACGTTACTGGTGATTTATAACTGCAACAACATTTGGCTCATTATCTATATCATTGCATGCAAATGACTGGGGAAACCTAGTAGGAAAAAAAAAACTTTGTTAGCTTAAATATTTACTTTGTAGAATTAAAACATATCTAAATATAACTGCTTTTAAAATATCACTACACATAAAGCCTGTGAAAAGAAGGAAAAGGTTATTAAAATAAAGGTCAATTTCAGTGCAAAAATTTCTTCTCCTCTTCTCCCTTGTTTCAAAATACAGCCAGTCTCTGGGTAGTACAAATGCCTTTGTGTCTGCATTTTGCAGCAGACTTTCCCTGTCTGAAGTTTTATGATTTGTAGCTGAAATTACTGGAAAGCTTTCTCTTTACATTTTACAAACATCTTTTGAGTCTGTTCAGAGTTTTAGGATTTAAGGCACACAATCTATCTCTTGCAAAAAGAAATGTAGAACAGATGTTTTCTCCTTTTAAACTGTCCATGCACAGCTCAGTCTTAATTTATATGGGAGAAGAAGCACTGAAAAACATTGCCAGACAGAATTCTGCTTATTTTAGAGTATGAAATATTTTCATTCTTGTTTCCTGGGCAACTCAAAACAACAAGGATCATGTGACAAGCTCACACATGCACTACTGCTTAGACACTTCTATCTAGTTCATGGCTAAATTCTGTACTGCAAAAAAAGAAAAACTTTGAAATTTTTTTCTTTTGCCATAATAGCCAAAATGACAAACAGCCCTGTCTTTAAATGACAACATCTGAGTACCCTGAGGATTTACATTCATCGGTCTGTTTGCACCTTATTAATTCTTGTTTGCACAAGACTCCAAAATTACTTTGTGTATCTCTTTCACTTTGATCCTGCTGCTTGGCAGAGATTACTTTACTGTTTACTGCACTAGACTACAGAGCATGTCATCAATGCTTTCTACGATCAAAAAGTATTAACTTATTAGCTTTTTCTCTCAATCAGAAAATTTCTTTTGATAACTTGGGTTCACTATCTATTCTCTACTGTAGTTCTGTTTTTTCAAGAAGCAATCTTTCATGAACTTATTGTCCTGCTGTCCTGGCCTTCCTCTATCATAATTCACTGAAGATGCTTCAGGGTCCATTTAATATGACTAGTTTGAAGAGCTGGGATCCCATTCCTTCATGTTTTTTTTTTTCATTGCTTTCTGAAGGCATTCTGGCTTATTTCCTTGGTCAGCCTACCAGTCCTTCAATGGATGAATACTTTACTATTGCATCCCCCAAGCTCCTGCTGGCTCTGGCAATGTTAAGTAGTATGTTATTTTCTGTAATTAATATAAAACTGCTAAGACATTGAAAGCAGTTTTGGCAAAAATATTATGTATTATTCGAATAGATTGTCAACACACAAACTAGCAACAAGCTTAGACTAGCACTAACACAGCAGAACTACAGAACTAAATAACTGGACAAAGGCATTCAGAAATATTTCTTCCAACCACAGTTCACAACCTTGACTGGCAATAGAAATATGCAACTATTATTTGAGAAACTGAACAATATTGCTAGTTTTTGCATATTTTCACACATTCTGCACTTTCTTGTGACTTCATCATACAGTCACAAACAAGAATGTATTCAATACAAGACCTTTAGTAAAACAAGGCCAGACAATAGAAACATGTTATTTATGTTTCTAACTGTTTTAATCAGGCACTCAGCATTCCTTTGTTTCATAACAAAGCAGTATTATGAGCCTTATCTAGCTCATAATATAAACATATTTCTGGTCTGAATAACATTAATCCATTTTTTTCAGTCGTGATGTGTGAAATAATTCTTCCAGAAAAAAATCAATTCTGATACTTACATTTTTTGATATTTCAATATAGGTGTTACACTCTAGAGAGCTATACTTACTGTAACAGTTTTGGTGCTCACCTCTTAGGTGTATTTAAAGAACATCTCTTTCAGACTTACGTATTTTACATATCTGACAGATACTTAACTCCTGTAACCCTAGTGGTATTGCAATCTAGGAAATGTCTCTTAAACTGTGTATTAACATTCTTATTAAAAATGTTTTTTTACTACCGTGATCACACGAAAACTGCCCATGCAAAGAAAAGCTGTATTTCACTTAGAAACAATCTATTGACTGTGTACTTACCAGTCACCAATAGTTTTGGCATTGAAAAACTGCACAAAGAGTTTTGAGTCAATAATTTATTGTAAATGCCAGTGTCTTTCCAAAGCTTCTCTAATTAAATGTATTGTAAAATGACATGCAGTTAAAAACTTCATGTTAGCAGCTTGCCTGTCCCAATTTACATTATTATAAGTCTCTAACATTGAGCTGACCACAAGCTGAATCAATGGGCACATGTCAGCTCTTCTCCACAAACCTTAAATGCTTTACTCTCATATACTGCATCCCAGTGATACTTTCTCAAGGCTGTGCAAGATAACTGATCTCAGCTCTAAAAAGTGGCCTATAGCCTTCCATCTTCTAACCTGCTAATAAGAATATCAAAGTATGAGATCTGGAGTTGATTGTCAGTGCAAACTTGAAAATAGGAATTACTCATGAACCTGCCACATGAGAAGCTGATATGCAAGCTGAAGTATACCCACCAAAGCTATAGGCTATACCTCCAAAAAGCATTTTTTACAAGATGGTAAGCTGCTCTACTATACATACACTCCATTTACTGAAATACACTAAAATATAGTAACACCACAATCACATGTGGGAAAAGAGAAACAATTTGCAAGGATGAAAAAATACCTGAATATAGAGCAGTTTCACAGTAGAGAATTCAAATATAAAAGCTTTCTGGACTGCTCCACTTGTGAAGTTGGAAATAGGGAGATTATGTTTAATAGAGTTATTGTTGACTGTAGATCAGTGTAGATCACCTATGTGTTATGTCGTACTGGTTTTAGAAAAAAAAAATAATTAAAAAAAAGAGAATCTTACTTTTTAAAATAAAGATCATAGTATAGTGTGAGCTCCTTAGAGGTTTTAGTGTCTCTGTGTGAGCTCCTGACAATCTGTGCATATGCACACCAATGAATTTCAGTACATTGAACTAACATAGCTTAGGCCACAGGAAACATAAGATTGTAATAAGAAAGGACATTGCTATTGCTCTGGATGAGTATACTCAGGAATTAAAAAAAAAAGCAATCCTTGCAAAAAAAATAAATAAATTAGTTACATTTTTACTGTTACTTCATAGTTGTTCAGTATCTATGCTGTTCTATACTTGATGGAATACGTGAAGTTTCACAGACTCACAGAATGTAATGTACTTCAGTGAGAGATAAAAGTTTGCCATTACTTTATACTCAGCTAGCCCTACAGAATCTTTTCATAATGTTTGACTACATCGCCCTTCTCCATACTTTTTGCAGACACATTTCATATGCACCTACACAATCATGATACACTCCTATTTAATCATGATATACACAAATGCAATCATGATTTACACCTAAGCAATCATGGTATTCACATGTGCTTTCTAAGTTTGTGCTGCAACTTACATGGCTAAATAGTTGCTGTTAATTTATTTATTTATTATTTATTTGCATTTGTTTACCGGGATGTTCCAGCTGGGCCAGAAGTACCCATTTTCAGTGGAGTCACAAGGAGAAAAGCTCCACATATAAGACATTTCACATACAATACAGAATTTACATTAATAAAGACATTTAGTACATATTATTGGCAGCTTATACAATTGATTAAAAAAACAGTACATAAGTAATCATTCTCAAATCAAAGGTATTATACAAGCAATACAGAGTATATACATGAGAACATTCCATGTGAGTAGTTTTCAGCTAGCAAAATTTATATAGGACACTTCATGCAGTGGGTGCAAAGCAGATACAGGAATTAATTAGAGACTGTGTACTTAAACCTTTCACACATTTAGGAGGTGTAATAGCTGAGTGACAGGCTATATGAGTCCTGTTGCAGGACTCAGCAAAGTTGGTGGATATTGTTGCAGATGTAAGTTGTGGCATGATATTAAGGTAGGCTGCGAGAGTACCTGAATGTCTCACCTGGTTCAATGATAGGTCTGTAAGGGTTAGAAAGAGAAGGCAGTAGACAGGAGAGATCAATGGTAGGACAATGAGGGTTGTAGAAGTGGGAAGTGGACAGGATGGAGAGGCGAAGTAAGTAAAAAGACAGGTGGATGTGAAAGGAGGATGCCAGAGTTGTAGAGTAGGGGGTAGAAATAGTTGGGATGGTTAAAATTAGGTTATATGAGATGTGGTGTTAACACATGTGCACAGTCAGGATGAGGAGAGGTGTTGTTTCAGAGATGTCCTGAAGAGGGTTACTGAGCAGGTGGATCTAATTGTTGGGGGGAAGGAGTTCCAAAGTTTTGCAATGGTAAAGGAGTAAAGCATTTGGCCAGCTGAAAGTTTGGGTTTTTCTACATTTAATGTACTAAAACCCTGTTTAAAAACAATCTGGCATGAATGAACAAAAAAGAGAGACTCACAAAATGCTTACTAGCTAATACAAGTGAATAACAAAATGCGGACTACATTGTTCCCACTAAAAAGCCCTATACCACTAAGCCCTAGCTACAAAACCGGAATCAAGTGTTGTCTTGGTAGTGCTTCTCTTTATTTGCATTTCCTAAGAAGACAGATCCTTCCAAAGCAGGCATTGCTGATACCTTCCTAAAATAATTTATCATGTTTTCTCCAAGCATTGCTGCTCCACAACATTACCTTTATGCTACAAGTGCAATCAGTGGACCAGGTAAATACAGCCCCAAATTCCAGCACATGACTATCTATGCCAGAAGCAGATTCACTGAATAGAATTTGTTGCTGACATTATTCAGAAACAAACACTGAAGATTTTTCATAAGGAAAATGTGTTTAGCAAAACAGAAGTTACACTGCAATGGATTATTGAGTACCTGATGGGATTAAGCATTTTAGCCAATGAACATTTTATTTGGTCTGATAAAAAAAATCAGTATAATACTGAGATATTCATGCCAAACATTGTCCATGCAAGCTTCTTTATCTCCCTAGGATGTTTGCCTGAAATTATGAGTAACGAGAGATTTCTATCCACACACCAGAACTGCAGTGTTTCAAGCATTCACCATGGTATAGTCAAAAACATAACATAAACATGTTAAATAACTGCTCTCTACAACTATTGCATGCTAAATTAACTGATTCATTTATCAGTATATCTCTGTCTAACAAACCATTTATTGGCTGCTGGAAAATATATAATTACCTATTGCTTAACTGGATCCTACAGCATTTCTGATAAAAAACTAAACAAATTCACAGTACAATCATGTAAAATGCCCTACAGCGCCATGGGTGCATGTATTCGCAATGGAGTAAAAAAACTAATTAAAATGCAGTCATTTAGTATGTAATTCTTGAAATGAATACAAAAAGAAAAAGTGAATACACTTTTCATCCAAGTTCATAAGCGAAAAGTGAAAGCTGCTATTACAATCAAGAACAATTTCATAATGAATATGTTTGATCAATATTTAGAATTAGGAATCAAGCATATTTTAAGTAATCACAGGCATAGATTGTTATGATGTTCATTTGCATAGTAAGCCCATTTGTTCAGGCACCAGGGCAAAGTAACTGCCAATGTAGCACTTAACATGATTGAAGGCCAAAACAAACATCCCAACAGGTCATCAGCTGTATAATTTCTGTGGTGAATTGCCTGACCTTTGATTATCAGTAACACAAATAAAGCTGTCCTTATATGGCTTTTCATTTCCTGAAATCCTTTGCAGGCATGCATAAGCAAATGAAAATGACTACTAGGTATATAGTTTTAGCATGTTTCATTTACGTTACTGTTTTCTTTTTTTAATATTGTTTCCACTAAGCATTCAAGTTCATTTCTGAAAACTGGTATTTATGACTTGATATTCCTGTTCCAGTGAACAGAAAACTAGAGTACGTATTATAATCTAATAATATCCATGTATGAGATTAAGAACAAAATATTTTATCACTTTATTAATTTCGGTACCTAAAAAAGTTGGTATAAACCCATGCAGTCCTCTTTGGGTGTATCCTGTTCACTGCCGATGGTAATGCACATGCTAATTTTAACATTATCTATTTTAAAAAGTAACATTGACCAATCCCTCCCCATGTAACAAAAATAGAAGAGGCCTTCCATATTACTTACAAAAGGTAAAAATAGTCTTCAACAGCAAAAAATAATGGCTGGGATTCACAAATGGTTAGTGCAGCACAGGTAGAGGCCATGCACAAGGTCTGGACAAGTCTGAGATACAGGCAGAATGACTGCATATTGTCTAAATAGCATGGTTTAATATAAGACTGTATAATGACACATAAAATGAGGAACTACATGCATATGAGCCACATGGTCAATGCAAATGAAGGAACATAATGTGGTACACTACTTCAGATATATATAAAACAGTGGTACTACAATGCTGAGATTAGTGGTATACAATGGTAGCCATGTGTGGAACATTAGCAGTAGCATAGCAATATGTGTTGGAAACAGCTATCAGAACCAATGCCCACAGTGTTGTGCTCTGAAGACATCAACTCCACTGGAGGACGTACATAAAGCACCTGGCTTAACAACAACTCATAGACCAACAAGTTGTGGACCATTTTTGTGAGGATACGGTACAATAAAGAATCTAGTTGAAAAGTGTTATCTGCAGAATTGAGGGGGATTAGTTGTATACCCATCCCTGCAGCAGCAAAAATAAGTGTTGCCTTAACCATCTTTGCTACAAGAACCTCTCAGCAACCTACATGGGACACATTAGGAATATTGCAGGCATCGTCCTTGTGAATCCTTAAAATGACCAATGCTATAGCATACAGAGATAAAGCCCTATCTGTAGCACTGGTGACCCAGGATTGATTAGCTTCTCAGGAATCTGAGGCACTGGTAGGGAGAGTTGGATGTTTCCTCCCCAGGGGAGGGCAGTTGCTGGAGCATTCTCCATTGACAGTCCCTGGTGGAGGCTGGGAATATATTGGAGGACTGTCCAAGAGAGGCAGGGGGTTAATGTTGACTGAGTTACTACAGAAGTGGGGTAATACAACAGCAGATCTATACTTCATGCCCCCCTCTCGGACATTCAGGTGAACACAAGGAAGGGAGGAAGGAAACTGAGGCAAAGACATAAAATAAAAAAGTACCTCCATAACAGCATATGACATGCAGTCCTGGGATATCCATAAGCTCCTCACTGCTCCATATCTGCAGATTGAGTTCAAGTGAGTTAAAGAAGTTGTAGGTAGACTTGGCAAAGGTAGGGGCACTGAGATGCACTGATGGTAGTAGCATGGGAGGACCAAAAAAAAAAAAACCTAATGAAGGGGTAAACCAATTCCTTAACATTATAGTACAACAAGAGGAGAAGCATCTCTGATTCTCCAGGAGAGTGGAGGAATGAACAAACACCATGGAGGCCCTTTATGACATAGTCCATTTCCATGACATTTTTGGAGACTTAGATTGCACACATAATGCAATCAAGGCCCCATCCTATCTAGAAGGCCTGTAATTCATCAATAGAAAGGGAATGCTCTGCCTGAATTGCAAGGTGGCCTGTAATCCCCCAAAACATTATTTATAACGTGTCCATGTACATCCTGGACAGTTCATATGATACACATATTTGCCATACCTCTGACCTATATCAGCAGTTCTTATGTGGGAATTTTCCACAGGGTCACATTGTTGGTTTGTGCACACCCTTGCTAAATAGAAAGGTGTGTGTTCAAATACCATGCAAACAGAGAGCAGGTCACTTTTCTAATGTTTTACTTGTCGTGCTGTTAAGGTAGGCAATACAAATGGCATAATGGTTAAGATCTTTGCCTCCCAAGTAAAAGGTACAGGATTTAATCTTGACTTCCAGCCAATGCCTGCAAGAAGTTTGCATGTTCTCCCTGTCCCTTTCTTCAGGTTTCCACTCAACTCCAAAACTATTTTTGGTGTTTCTTCCTCAAACTCATCAAAAAACTTGAATGGAGTTGTGGTTAGCAGCTAGGTGATGCCTATTCAGGGAACAGTTGTATAGACATATCGCTTTAGGCATAAACCATAGTGTACAGTATCCATGCCTCTCAATCTATAAGTGCAAGAAATCTGGACAAAACTAAAATAAGGGGGGGGGTGCCAAGACCACAAAATAGGGACACATTATAAACATTGCTCTTATAAACAGAAAGTTGCTAGAATACTAAGTTTTCACTGTGAAAGTCATCAGAATGAATAATAGACTCATGGCAATCAGACTCCAGTGTAAATATAGGGCAATATTTATAAATTCTGCTATGCCCCATAGCAGGGATGTGATGGCAAGAATGCAGTTAGGAAGCATTTTCTGGGTGTACTACATAAAGTAAAACAAACAACAGTAGTTGGTGTTGATAATTGTGGACTTGCCTGCACATAACAGGACAGACAGAACAGGATATGAAGACTGCATGAGTACGCATGGTTGGAATAGGAGGAATAATAGAGGAGAGGACATTATAGACTTCTGCTGGCAAAAGGCTTGATGGAAGCCGCCACAGGATTCAGCAAGAGAGACAGTCACAAGATCATATACAAGTCGCCAGACATCATAGTAAGGAAAGGGTATTGGGATAGTCTAAGAGGTTGCAAGACATCCCCAGTGAGCCAGTCAGCTCACAGCATAAACCACTGGTGACTACAATCAGCTGCAAGCAATGGTCAAAGAAGGCTCTAAGGTCAAAATGATAAAAGCACAAGAGTTCAAGGAAATACTGGGGGGGGGGGCTAGCACCTCAGAAAGAAGAGGAAATAGGTGGTGTCAAAGAGGAATAGTAGCACCTCTAAACAGCATGTGCGAGGACTATACAACTGGTTAGTAGCTGCACATAATGCTATACCAGGCTCACTTCTATCAAATATGTACTATTTCCATACCTTGACATACAGTCCTGAAACTTCATGACCTTTGCAGCATACTCTCCCTATTGTTTCCTATGGTTCTAATTTAAACTCCACAGCCACATGCAGATGTTACTGTGTCATGCCAGTGTTATGGAACTCCAGTTATACATAGGCCACAATGTCTGCTTCACTCTCCCTGACATCTACTACAAGGATTGTTGTTATTGCTGAGGTACATTACCTGGCAGAACTGCTTCCTTAAGGCTCTACTCCAACAAATGTTTTAGTGAAGTTCCTCTATTTTAAAGATGTACAATTTTAAGAGGTGTTGCATAAAGTGGTAACAAAGAGCAGCTACCATGGTGTTTATACTAATGAAGTAAGCACTATTGCCTGTGAAAAGCTGCCAATGTTAAATGTACTATCCATACATGTCAGCAATGCAGTCCATGGTGATGATGAAGCATGCATACTGCATCAGTAAACATACAGTACTACAGTACAGCCAGTGTTGAATGACATATAATTTACAAATGTACATCTTCGCTCATGAGTCTACCATTTTCCTCTTTGAATGGACCTGATTAAGTAATCGTGGTTACTTTTGGACGTAGATTATAGGACTTCAGCATGTGTTGTAATAGGGAACAGGATTTTCTGATTCTTCTTGCTCAGGAACTTAAGAGCACCAGTTGGTCATCTGTGATGGACCTTTGAAGAAATTGGATGCCTGACATGAGCTGTCAGGAATGATGAGTGATGTCACTGGCATTACCCATTCTGTTGAGTGAAGTAGGCATCATTACAGTTACCTGAAACAATGCCACACTGACCTGCTTTAGCAATGGGAGGCAGGAGCTTGGGGAAAGTGGCACAGTATTTCAGTACCATTTTATTCTACCATCTTATCTATGGTACATGTATATTTAAGTAACCTACATTGTTTTTCAGTGGAGGAGAAGTGGTAACTAAGCATTGTTGGCTGTCATAATAAGGGGAAAATTCTCTCCAGGCCATGGGTACATATGTGCTATGTGGCAGTCCAGTTCACATTTGCATTATTGTTTATCTGTACATGCTTCTGATGATTATTCCTCACTTTGTTGTCCTTCTCCATATCCAGTTTTGGAAGAGTCTTTGGCTAAACCACCATGGCATTCACCAGCCTGTGCATCTGGTACTCGATCATAAGTGGCCATCAGGCCTACCTCTTAGTGGGAGGTGGGGTTAAAGCTTCTCTGGTGAGGGTACATTGGAAGAGTCACTGGAGCCCTCCATATCTGCCTAATCTGTGTCAGAATATCTTGGCAACTTGACAGCCATGAATATCAAATGCATTCTGGCAGAGCTGGCAAATCCCTACAATCAGGCATCCAGAGAAGCAACTGGCCAGTACCATCACACACCCAGGTAAGTGATGGCCATGTTTGTTTCCCACAGGAACAAGCCAGCAGTCAACTGTACAAGGACACCAGCTTATGCCCTGTTCCTTCCCTTATGTGGCATTCCCCATTCCTGGTTCATTGTTGATTTCTCCCTATTGCCAACTATCCACATCTATCTATGTACCCATCTCCTGTCCTTACTATCTTTTATATGTATACCACTTCAGTGTATCTGTGTTCTGTTTTCTGTGTTTGCCTGTCTGCCCTTGCTACCTGTCCTTCCCTCTGTATTCCATCCACAGCTATCTTTCAGCACCTTTCCTACCCTTCTTTTGTAAAACATACAAACGGAGATCCCCCAAATGCCCTTTTTAACTCTGCTTACTGTTTTTCCATTTCCTGTTTTCCTGTCTATCCCATTTCCTCCCCAATTATTTAATGAACATGGTTACCACAGTGCATACAAACCCACATTGATCTTTCTTTTCGCCACCATACTCAACTGTGCTGTTCTTCTTATGACAGCCAGGCTGTAGTTGCATCTATACATCACTACTTTGCATGTATGAGATGCATTGACTTGTTTTAGCTTACATTAGCAGTGATATCTGTTATGTCAGACATGCATGCTACTGTAGCATTTCTCATGCTATAAATCCAAAAGGAGTGCAGTCCCAGGAAGGAAGATCTCCAAACAGTTAAAACCAGCTTTTATTGTCACAAGACACGCAGAGAACACTATGACATTAACGCTCTTCCAAAATTAATCGCGTTTTCATCCCATCCACTAGACTTCATCAGATGCTAATATAAATTAACACAAGCATTTATATACCTCTATTAAAACCAATAAACCAATGAAAAAGCTTCAATTAAATTTGAATGCAAAAATCAATTTACATTTTGGGCTCATAAATATTCATAAGTTCATCCTTCCATTTATACAATAAAATAAATATCCATCCATAAAATAGTTTATTTAACTCCATATTCTTATAAATAATTTAAAATACTATTAAATATTAATAAATAAATACATAATTATATCAATTATAATTCTAAAATCTTATATTTATAATATGAATGTTCATTATTAAGGAAAATACATTTTATAGCACAATACCTCCATCTGTTGGTACAAAATTATATTACAACTAAAACTAAAATTCATAGTTTAGCTGCCTTTAATTTCAAAAGGGGCAGAATAGACACATGCTCGTTTAAACCTGGGTATTTGCTTGCTTCAAGTGTCACTTGCCACCACAATTCTCTATACCCAATAGTATCTTCCCATGGGCCCCCTCTAATCCCATCTTTTATATGTTCAATTACCAGAAAATGCAATTTATTTTCTTTACATACCTTGGAATGTTTATATAATGCATTTGTTTCTTTTTCCTTTATTATATCATAGGTATGTTCATAAACTCTTCTATTTAAGGTTCTCTCGGTTTTACCTATATAGAAAGACACACACTTTTTACAGATGGCAAGGTATACTAAACCCTTTGTCTCACAATTATACATTCCTTTACTAATAATCCATCTATTCCTACTTTCTATATAAATTTTCTCCTTATTGGCCATATAACTACATTGATTACATTTTCCACAGGAATATGTACCTATCTTTTTAATACCATTAATATCCTTAATTTTATTTTGATCAAACTTTTTATGTTCCAAGTAATCTTTTATATTACAAGGATTTCTATATACTACTTTAGGTATACCCTTAGGTAGCCCCCCCCCCCCCAGGTCAGTAAATGCCATAAACCTTTCCCATTCCTTAAAGAAGGTGGTCCTGATATTATTATTTAAAGCATTATATTCTAGAGTAAAGGCATGTTGATATTCTCCATTATTAGTAAATACTTTCTCTTTTGTTCTTTGATGTCCATCATTTACTTTTTCTCCTAGTACAGGATGAAATTTATCTAATCTTTTTCTTTCTACCTCTAACCAATTATTACTAATAAGCTCCTTACTATATCCTCTATCTAAAAACATTCTCTCCAACAAGTCACATTCCAACTTAAAATCCTCAAGCTTACTTGTCATCCTAGATCCCCTCACAAATTGCCCTTTTACTATATTCTTCTTGCAATGTGTAGGATGTGCACTATTATAGTGCAAGTAGGAATTACAGTACGTCAGTTTCCTATATACTTTAGATTCAAAGGCATTATTACATTTATAAATTTCTATATCCAAAAATTGTAAGTTATTTTCTGAAACATTGTAAGTGAATCTCAAAAAACCAGAAGTCTCTTTAATGTATGTCATAAATTCCTTTAATTCCCCGTCCAAAAGAAAACTATATCATCCAGGAACCTCTTATATAGGTTCCAACAAGATTTAAAACTAGAATTAAGAATATATGTTTCTTCCCAGTTGGCCAATACAATATTCGCAAATGTAGGTGCACAGGCTGTGCCCATATCTACACCTTGGGTTTGTTGAAAAAATTCCCCATTAAATATTAAAAAATTATTTTTAAGTACTATATCCATCAAATGTGTGCATGCTACTTTGTCTTTATGGCTCAATATTCTGTCTTGGAACACTTCTTCTTCAAACATTTCCATACCTTTGCAACAGGGAATAGAAGAAAAGAGATCCACTATATCTATTGTTACAAATAAAATATTTTTGTTATACAACTCTAAATTAATATTTCTTAAGAGATCCCATGAATCTTTTAAAATAGCTACTTTGTTAGTCCATATATGCTTAGTCTTATTATCTATAAATTTAGCTAAAGGGAATGTCTTAGAACCATCTGCAGACACAATTGGCCTTAATGGGGGGTCTATTAAATTCTTGTGCACCTTAGGGATACCATAAATTACTGGGATCTTAGGTTTATCCACTGTAAGGTAGGATAGACTATTTCCATCTATAGTCCCTTCATTATACATAGCTTCTAATTCTATATCTATTCTTTTATAAGCTACCATAATTTCATTCTTGGACACCTCTGTATAATTTACTTCATCTCTAAGAATTTGATTCATTTTTCCTTCATATACTATAGTATCCATAAGAATAGCTCCCCCACCTTTATCTGGTTTCATTATTCTAATATTCATATTATCCTACAATTCATTTAACACCCTATATTCTCCTTCTTGGAGATTCATATTAAATCTAGTTCTCTTATAAACCTTTCTTATTTCATTTTCCATCACATTCTCCAGATTTTTAAGTTGAGGGTGCATAGGGGGGACATATGTTGATGGTTTTAATGACCTAAAATTAAAATCAACTTTATTCTGAATATCACACTTATTAAATATAAGATTCAAATTAATTTTTCTCAAGAATAATTTTAAATCTAAAAGTGTTGAAGTTAAATCCCCTTTTATTTGGGGAATAAATTTAAAGCCTTTTCCCAGTAAACTAAAATGTTCTTTTTCAAGTACTATCTCACTATAATTATAAATCGTAAATCCATTCAGAGTATTACTGATTCCTCCTTCACTTATTTCCTTTTCTATTGAATTGAGGTCCGTGTCAGGGGTACATTTAATTAATATCTCCCTTTCCCCCTTCTCCCCCCTCTCATAGGAAAATTTCATATTGGGGTCTATGGAAGGGCCTATATTCCTTCTCTATTGGGGGAAATTCCTTGTCATATTAATTTTCATTCCATACTTCTTCTCTAAATTCAGGTTCCACTACCTGTCCCCTTATATAATTTCTATTTTGTTTATTATTATTTTTATTGTTTGTATATGTATACATGGAAGGTTTTGGATAACTCACATAATTTTCATAATCTTGCAAGTCCCGTTTCAGTTTATCCATTTTCCTATTAATCAAGCCTATGCATTTATCTTCTATATCACCCCTTATCTTATAATATTTCTCTCTCTCATCAAAAATACCAAACATCAAATCTTCCTTGATAAGACCTTCTAGTTCATTAATGTCCTTTTGCAAACTAGTTAAAATCCTATTATTTTCCTTTATAGTTAATTTTAAAATATCTAAACCACTTCTATTAAAAAGTTCTATCAATTCCTTATGAAATGTCGAGCCCAACTGAACATTATTTGAAAATTTACAAATTCTTAACCCTTTAGGAACTACGTTCCTACTAATGCATTCAGTTAAATACGCATTTTCAATAATGAGTGTTTTATATTTAAACATGCTTTTAGATAAATTGTCCAACATTTTATTAAAAGAATCTCCATTTTTGAGCCCATTTGGGCTGTTAAAGTCCAGTTTAAAACAAAATCTTTTGTTAAGCCAGTCATTCCTTTCCATCATTCTACTTGAAGGGACAGTACCTGTATTTTTATTTTCCAAATGTTGTCTAGAATTGTTGACACCTTCCGATCTATTCTCCATTGAATTAACATCCAAAAACACTCTTGGTGTAGCTCCAGGGTTGAAAGATTCACCTTCCAAATCCGAAGAGTCACCAGCGTGGAAACCATCACCCATCAGCTCCCTCTTTCTCTTACTCTTTTGCATTACCGGTCTCTCATTTCCGCTTCCTGTATTCCGGATCGCCTGAGTATTAGTTCCCATCAACGAATGGCATAAAGGTGTTAGCAAGTCTATACGTTCTGTCAATTGACCGACCAGTTTAAGATGTCTAAGATTCCTATTGACACTACCTATTGGTTAGTTACATTAGATGTTCAATCTCTCTTTACATCTATTCCAAACCATGAAGGAGTAAAATGTATTTGCAGGAGACTTAATATAGACCTATCATATACGGAAGCCTATAATGATGTAATATGTGATTTAATTGAAATAGTACTGTGTAATAATGTATTTGTATTTAACAATCAGGCATATATACAGAAGGATGGCGTGGCTATGGGCACATCATGTGCCAATAGCTACGCCAATCTTGTTATGGCAGATTGGGAAGAAAGATATTTGTTTAAGATGAATGATTTCAAACAAAACGTAAAATTTTATACACGTTTCGTAGATGATCTCTTTTTCATCTGAAGCTCTAATGAAGTCAAGCTTAAAGAATTTTTGGCAAAAATTAATGCGCATACACAGTATTTGAAATTTACTATGGAAGCATCTCTGAATATGATTTCATATTTGGACGTATATGTTGAGAAATTACCTAATGGTCTCCTTAATACAGGGGTTTATAGGAAAAGTTGTTACAGAAACTCCCTGTTGCATAGAAATAGCATGCATCCTGGATTTATTTTTAAAAATATCATTAGAGGGCAGGCAATGAGGGTATCACGTCTTAATTCCACTGATACTGGATACAAGATAGAATTGAGTAATTTGAAACAACAATTATTAGACGGATCCTATAAGCCTAAAGAAATAAATGAAGAACTATATAAAGTAGAAGGGATGAGGAGAAACATAGCACAGCCCTACTTTTCTGACAGTGGAGTTAATATTGAAACAGCTGTCATAAGTGAATGTGACATAGATAGTAAAAGTAAAAATGAAGATATTAGGGTGTTGATACACTATACAGAGGATGTGACAAGTATAAGAGATATCTATGAGAAATATTGGGAGATACTGACAGTAGATCCTAAAATATTAAAAATAGTAGGTAACTACCCAAAATTTACATATAAAAATAAAATGAATCTATATAGAATGCTATGTGGACCAAATAGAGTAGGAATGGGTCACAGGACAGATAATAATAAAGAGACAAAGCCTTGCCAGAAATGTAGGTATTGCACATATATTGATGGTACTGCAAGTTTTACGCACCCTGAAACGTCACAATGTTTTACGTTTTCAGCACAAGCTACCTGTGACACAGCCCACATCATCTATCTTGCTACCTGTACAGTTTGCCTCGCATTTTACGTGGGAAAAATGGATAGACGACTTAGGGACCGTATTAGGTAGCATTTATACAACATTAAAATAAAATCACAAAACAACGCCCTTTCGAAACATGTTTTAGATACATCCACAGACCATGGATTTAAGTTCATGGTCTTACAAAATAATAACATAACGATTAGACGTGGGGATATAATTAATAAAACCGAGGAAAATGAAATGAAATGGATTATCAGACTAAGGGCTGATCATAAACCGGGTTTGAATGACAGAATTCCTATCAAACCTGCTCTGAAGGCTAGGAAGTTAGGTATCAATAAATAATTGTACTATAAATAGTCAGAATGAAAAAGTGACGTATATAATAGTTGCATATACTATATATATGTTTCACATATATATTTTTTAAGTTTTTGACATCAATATTGATATAATTCATTTACATCTGAAGTATCATGCCTGAATATGTATGTTTTTAAGTGAGAATAGTATGTTATTTATATGTATTCCCTATATATTTCTATATATTTTTATCATTTCATATTAATAAGCATGTTTTACATATGCATTCAATAAGAATTTGATTAAGTATGCTATTATAATATGGAAAATACACATACTAGTAGGCAAGAATTGCAAGATATTTATATGCATGAATTCTTAAAATGTCCATTCATTTAATTAAGTATGCATCTATCAAATTGATTAAGATCATGTCTTAGTTATTTGTAGTTTTTAATAATTAAAAAAAAATTTTAAAAAACATTTAATGATTTAATTACGTATGTATTTGATTTTGTTATTGGATATTATTTGTATCATAATTAGTGAGAGAGAGTTATGTCCAATGATAGTAAATAGTTATATACGAATTAATAGGAATTAATTTTACAATCAACAAGTCACGTAATTATGTATATATATTTTGACTTTAAATATATGAACATTTTTCAAATATATATATATTACGAGATACTTACATACATAAGTAGATATCTGTTTAGTTAAATATGTATGTAATTAACTATTATATTAAGTTTTTATAATAATATTGGAAATTGCTTCGTATTTTAAATTTGTGTAATAGCAGGAAGTGACCTCAGTACTCATGACAGGAAATAGTATTTTAATGTATTAATTGTGAATATATGCTGTAATGGCCTGAGGAAGCCTACGGGTGAAAGCGCTAGCCAAGTTTTACTTAATAAATATTTGAGCAACATAGAACGAGTGCTCCTCTGTTTTATCCATGGAGAAGTGAATACTGCTGTTGGATTATATTATCGTTGTGCCAAAGGGCAGTTGACGCTGTCAGCTATATTCATTTGAAAGTGTTTCTAAGTAAAAGTTTTTTGAGAACTATACTATTATCATGCTGAAAGGCAGCTGAGGGTAAATACAATGCCTTAACTACGACTATATATACTTTGGAATACTTGATTCATTTGGAATTTTATGCGAGTGACTAACATTTGCCATTGTACCTACCCGACTTTTGTTGTAATGTTTATATAAATGTTTACGTTAATCCCCCAAACAGCCATTGTCCACACTACTGTACAGAACACAGATAACATGGATCAGATGTTTGACATTTAATGCTGAGCTACATATTTCACAGTTATGTCCCACTGCACACAGCTACACACTGAATTGTCCATGGCAGTAGTTAATCAGGACATCTGTGCATAGATACATACTGCTGCCACATATGAATGGTTCACATTATGTAGAGTACTCTTCAAAAACATCTACTACATGCCAGTAAATACATATCTGTTGCATACCTTTCCTTTGTATAAGTTGGTATTATTTATTTTCCGTTTTCCTTTTTCTTTTCACTCTCTCTCTCTCTCTCTCTCTCTCTCTCTCTCTCTCTCTCTCCCTGTCTCTCTCTCAGTCTCTGCAATAGAGTGATTGAGTTTCTGGGCAGCAATTACAGCCTGCTTTTATAGGTATTTGCACATGTGCATGTGATGGCCTCTGCACCAATTGGTGGCCACCATTCACTAATTGCATGCAGCCTGCTGTGTGGTAATTGCAGTAATCACTGTCATAGCAACTCAGTGCTATAAATTGCTAACTCAGGTAGGCATAGCCCTTTCAGCTTTCCAAAATGGGGATCATGCTTGTTTGCTGTGGACATTGTTGTTTAAGTCAGATGGTTGATATAGTTCTTATATCTGAAGCCAGGGGTGTAGCCAGTGATTTGAATGTTGTACTCAGACCTGAATGTTGCTGCTTCCAGTACACACTTGTCAGTGTAGAATTGTACTCATCCCTCCAAATGCTTACACAAGATACATGGGAGTATGTACTTTCTTTACTAATTATACAATTAACTGCCATACAAAAGTAGTTATTGAAATGTATTCTTTTGACACATGAACTGTTTGTGAACTGCTATACTGTGAATATTAATTTACTCACTTCTGAACAGTTTGTGCTTTTTTAGTGTTGACATTAGCACAGGCTGCTCAAGAAAACTGGACAAATTTCAGTACTGAGTATGCCTACCTACATCCTTGGTAGACCCTGAACACACAGGTATATTGTATATTTGGGTAGGGGTGCAGAAGTACAGAGAGCATTATGTATTATTGTGTGAATTTTATCTTGCTGGACTTAAAGGGTTGCTGTTTACCTGTTAGTTTATCAAGGCAAGTAGTCTGTGTAGCTCCCAACTGTGGACCTATCCAGATGGTAGCCAGTGGTTAGCCTGTTATTCTTTGTCTGTGCACCACACCGGTCTTTTCAGCACTGGAACAATGGCATTGTCACAGTTGGTTGCTACCAGTACATGGCTACATCCTTTGGTATTTCAGTGTTGTACTCCTACACAAGGGTATGCTTCTGGAACTCCTTCCAAAGCTATTTGCACAGTGTGTAACAGCAGAAAAGCTGATATGCCTGTGTGTTTCTGCCTCTGCCAGGCCTCTCATACACTCAGGTACATATTTGAACAGACTCAGGCAAAAGTAGGGAAAAGTGAGGTACACCTTTAAAATATTAGAGACATTAAGTTGACACTTTGAGAGAACCAGAGCATATGGATTAATACATCTTTACTGAAGTACAAGCAGTGTCTAACTCTTACTTATTGTTATTATTCATTAAGTGTAATTCCCCACCTTTCTGCCTAATGTCAGTACTTTCAGAGGGATTCAGAGGGACATAGCTAGAATTTGTTTCAAAATCAGGGACATCCCTGAAAATTAGTCATAGTTGGGAAGTATGGCCTCTGCCCTAATCAGATATGCCAGTGTTTGACCTGTTATGATACTGTGTGGGGGTTGTAAAGTGCTGCTGTAACATTATTTCCTGCTAGAATGGCTGGTTCTCTTTTCACAGTCATGTAATGCAATTCCACAACAACTGCTGGTAAAGATCCACAGACCAAGATTTGTGTTATGGCATTCCTATTATTCCTTTACATTCACTCATTCTGATGCATGATATATTTATTTCAGCACTAACTTGTTGTATGTCTACCGTGGCTTAGTGGTACTTCATGTAGTCTAGTGTGTACAAGGTCCGGGGTTTGAGACTGATAGAGGTGTTTTATTTTGCTGCTGAGCAGAACAAGGGCCCAGACATACAGAGTGACTAAGGCACTTTTAAACAGTTGTAAGCGGGTTTGCGCAGATTTGCGCAATGCTTAGCAATGCTTAGCTAAGTGCACACAAGCGCAAACCCACTAACTACTGCTTAATAGTGCTTACTCCCGCTAACCCCCGCACTCATTTCTTTGAAAGAAAAGAAAACGGGGAGATAAGAAAGTGGTAAAAAAGGGGCACAAAGAGGGAAAGACAGTAGGGAAAACAGCTTGAGATGTGCAGGATGTGTGTAGGGAAGGTCCATAGCTGCCCATTTCTTTAACAGCAACAGCTGTGCATATGCAATAAATTTGGAGGGAAATATGAAACCTTCAACCCCTGTGAGAGGGGTGAAGACAACAAAGTATGTTGTACTGCCAATTAAATATCACTTTATGTGTCCAGTGGACATGTGTGCAAAATGGGCAGCTATGTATGGGGCGTAATTTTTTTTTGGGAGCAGATTGCCCTTTTTTCCTTTTTTTCAGGTGAGAGTGGAATGTGGAGTAGGGGAAGTAGGTATATTTGGGGGGGTAGGTTGGGAAGGTAAACAGACAAGACAAACAAAATGCATACAGGGGCGGAATATGACACATGTGGTGGGTGAACACCATTGATGGGGAAGGATGTTTGGAAATTGCAAGCCCATGAGCCCACAGATGGCAACAGTGGAACTGAGATCCCCATCCATGGGCATTCACCACTGCACCTTCACAGCCCAGAGGGTGGCTGTGCTGGGGGCTGCGTAGGAGGGGCAGGCTCACCCGTGAGTCACGCCACTCATGCCTCAAGCTGGCATAGAGGATCAGAGACAGAACGCTCAATCTCCCTACGCACCACAGCCCAGACCATTCGTGAGGGTGATAGGTGGCCCTCCTCCACCCATGCTTGCACGGGGGGGATGAGCCCCATCCCTTGCAGTGCTTCCACCCAAATGTGGCACAGGGCCAATGGAGGAGGAGGTCCCAGACTGGGCATCGGACCTGCTGGTGCCAGGTGCCATCGCCAGCTGAGGTGGGACAGGTGGGTCCGCTGGGACTGGCCTTCCCATATGTTCTATGTTTAGGAGGATTTAATGAAAATGTGGGTTAATAACAGTCAACAGCATTCCCAATTAGTTATAACAGCATGCAGAATTATTCCCATTAACCCAACACACCAGAGTTCCAACAGTTGAACAGCAAGCATGACACATGCATATATAGAACAGTGGACATTACAAGAGCATGCAGATTTAATTGATGGCAACAGGCCACCAATATTGTGGTATTTGAACAGGGCACATGCATCAAAATAAATGCAGATATTTATAAACCAATAGGACATATGTCCCAACAAATGTTTTGAGATTAGATATACCCATTGAGGTGTGGAATTGCATTTTTTATGCACATACAATAGGGTGGAAAATGATAGCTCCATTAACAACTTATATATCCTTCTAGTTTACACTACATTGCTATTAACAGCATTTATATGTCCCCTACATGTATTATTACACTACCCAATTGTCCTTAAATCGTGAAATGGGTTTTGCTAGATCTTTGTATACATGGGCTGTATCTGACATACAAACTGTCCGGGATGTTTAGGATGGGAGAAAGGAAATTCACCCCAGGGATCACGTCAGTCGCCCTGCTAGACAGGGGTCCAGGAAAGTAAATAATGTGGGAAGAAATAGCCAGGGAATTGTTATGGCTAGGCTTGTATAGGCCCTAGGGCTGATAGCCTAGTACCAACCTATGAACCTATGAACCTATGATGCAGATGTTACTGCTACATATTTTGTGAGTTGCTCAGACACACTACTGCTGAGATGGTACACTGACAGCTCTACTTTCCTATACTTATCTAGATATGTTTAGGTGAAATTATCAGTTATATGTTAATAGCTCCCTACATTTCTGCCAGCACAATGACATTTCTGGGGAACACAATACCAAGCTACTCATGTGCCAGATTAACCTGTACATGCTGGGCATGCACCAACAGTTGAGGACTGTAAATATGCTTAAAAGCTACTGGCACTCCCTTCATCCACTTTATATGGGCCTACCCAACTGTGTGTTAATAGCGCTTAATACAACAGTACTATTTCTATAATGCAAGAATACAACAACATATCAAAGAAAATGACATAGACACACTCCAGGAATTATACCTTTATTAAAGACTTAAAACACTTTTCTAGAGGCTCTCTCATTTATTTTATATAACAGTACATGCAGAATAATTATTAGAGAATTATTATACCTTTATTTATTGTGTTAAAACACTTTATTCAGGCTCTTTCATTTATTTTACATAACAGTACAAGCAGAATAATTACTTACCTGCCTGGTGGCACAGCCTTAGCAGCCTATCTGCATAGGCTTGCTGATTCGCAGCACGGACACCTGCAGCTGTGAAGTAAATGAAGTGATATTGAGACATACCTATCCATAGTATACACTAGAATAGCAATTCTTACATACTTAATTCCATAGCTACTTACTCAGTAGTGGGGCATTTTCCATCTCACGGGCCTCCTGGATACACTGGTCCAGTTGAACTGCCTTGCGTCTCTTCAAGTCTGCGTAGTGGTGTCTGACCTGCTCACCAGTCCGAGGGACACCTGTGGCACTGGTGAGTTCATGAGCTAGATGGTCCCAGGCTTCCGCTTTGTATTGGGTGCCCTGGTACTGGCCCCGCAGGAGTCTATCCTCATGATTATGGACAAGGAGCCAAACCATTACTTTTGACTCCTCAATGCCCCAACGTTGCGCTCGAAAATGAGAGGCCTCTCCAGCACTGGCCATTGGTTCATAGGTTTATAGGTAGATACTAGGCTATCTGCCCTAGAGCATTTATAAGCCTAGCCAGAGTGTATTTGGCTTCCGCCTCCCTATTAGATTAGCCTACTGTGCCTTTGTAAAGTAGGTCACAGAAGGTACCCTATTAAGATTAGTTTACTGTGCCTCTGTCTAGCAGGGACACAGAAGAGATCCCAGGGATGAATTTGCGATTTCCCATCCACGCGTCCAGATTTTCCTTGAAGAGGGTCAGCGAGGGGCTATGTCTAACATGAATTGGAATTCTATTCTAGAGTGAGGGGAGCCTCTGGGAAATGAATCTGTCCCTCCAGCATGTCCTATTTATTTTTGTGCTGAGGTTTAGGTCCCTGGAGCATGTAGCTCTAAGGGACTTGGATTTTTTGAGGTGGAGCATGTCCATTAATTCTGGGTTTGAGATGGCTTTGTACGTCAGGCATAGATCACCTCTGAGTAGGCGGTAAGCAACCGAGTAGAGCTGCAGTTTCTTTAGTCGAGCTGCATAGGACATCTGCTTGTAGCCCATGATCCTCTTGGTGAGGTACTTTTGGGGTCTCTCCAGTTACTGCAGGTGTCGGGTAAGGTACATTGTATTCAATTAGGGGCCTGATGAGTGATGAGTAGAGGGGCACAATGACCTCTCTTGATCTATATGCAAACCCTTTTGTGATAAGGTGGGCTATATAGAAGGTCTTTCTAACCACTTTGGCAACGTGATTATCAAAGGAAAGATTACTATCTACGTTGGTCCCCAAATCTCTAATTACTTCTTCTGTACTTAATGGATTACCACCTCTGTGGTAATTTGTGGGCACCTTGTTTTTCCCAAAGGGGATGACTATGTACTTTTTAGCATTTAGCTTCAAGCCGTGGCTCTGGCACCAAGCATCCGTCTCTGTGAGACCCTTTTGGAGGATGCTTGTGTCAGCTGGAGATTCAATTATGGCCCCCAGTTTGCAGTCATCTGCAAACTTTGTCATTCATAATCCCCCCATGTTAGCCTGAACCTCAGAGAAGTATATACCGAACAAGAGAGGTCCCAGAACTGAGCCCTGTGGGACGCCACTTGTAACTGGTTTGGATTCAGACATGGCACCTGCGATTCTGACCATGTGGGTTCTATCTCTGAGCCAGTTTGCAACCCATCTTGTGATATAGGGGTTGATATTTAAGCTGGTAAGCTTATTTATGATGCCCGAGTGGGGTATTGTGTCAAAGGCTTTTGTGAGGTCCAGGTAGGCTGTGCGGACTACCTTGCCCTCATCTATGGCTTTGGTAACTGTTTGAAAGAAAGCAACTAGGTTTAAGAGGCAAGATCTGCCCTTAAGAAAGATGAATTGGGTAGCGTCCAGTGTCTGGAGGCTCCCAATGTCTTTGTTTATGAGTTCCATGATAAGATGCTCTATAGCTTTACAGACCAGACTAGTCAGGCTTATGGGGCGATAGTTTCCAGGGTCCGTTGTGGCACCACCTTTGTGGAGTGGGACCACTGTAGCTGTACGCCATTCTTTGGGTACATATCCTGTAGTAAGGCTAAGTTTGAACAGTGACTTAATGTGAGGGTTCAGTTCTTCTTGGAGCTCGTGTAAGACACAGCCTGGGACACTGTCCGGTCCCATAGATGCTGTGTTTTTTGCTTTGGAGAGGGCAGCTTTCACCTGTGCATCTGTGATGTCAGTGCGGTTACATTCAGTTGGGATAGGCATTTGCTCCTTTGGGGGGAAGGGGGGGGAGTTTGCGCTGAATCTGTCTGCCAGGATGTTGGCTATGTCTGTAGGTTCAGTATATTTTGCACCGTTATGCAACAATTCAGAGGACATTTGGGAGTTTCTGCCCATGTTCCTGACATAACTAAAGAAGGCCTTGTGATTATCTTTAGTGTCTAGGGCAATTTTTCTTTCGAAACTGGCCTTTGATGATTTTATGAGGGATCGAAGTTTCTTGCTAATACTGATCAGAGATGCCTTCTCTTTTTGGGATTTTGCTCCGTCATGTAGTAGCTTCCTCCTTCTGTTGTATACCTTATTTATGGCCGAGGTCCACCAGACCGGTCTCCTGTTTTTGGAGGAGAGAGTCTTGGTTTTATTTGGGATAGCATGATCCATACATTCCTACGTAGAGCAACTGCTGCCTGCAGATGGGAGCTACAACCAGTTATGGCAAGTATTCCCACCTATGGAGCTTAAATATGCATCATTTCCTGCACTTATTTGTGATTTGCCAGTTTTGAAAAAATTCAGCTGAAGGTACACCTGCTTAGCAATGGGTAAACTTCCATTGATATGTATGTGCGTGTTGAAAGTGCATGCTTATGAAAAGCTGTCATGGCTTAGTGGCTCAGTACTGTTATTATGGTGCACAGTATCCCGGGTTCGAGGCCTGTCATTGCTTTTTATTTTACTACTGGCCAGACCGGCTAGGAGGTGTGGCTGTGTTTTAATGACTTTGCTCAACTTTGCTCGACGTTGCTCTACGTTACTCTATGTTGCCAGATGTTGCTCTATGTTGCCTGACATTGCTCTATGTTGCCCAATGTTGCCTGATGTTGCGCTGGTTAGAGTGGTGCGCAGCTACGTGCAAAAATTTTCTGTTTGCGCTCATTTGCACGATGCACAGCTCCACGCAAAACTATTGCGCTAGTTAACGCAGTGCTCAGCTACGACCCATTACATTTAAATATGCTTAATACTGGTAAACTTTGCTTAGCAGTGCTTCACATTGCTTAAGATACGTTACTTATGCATCCATCAGTATGCATAACCATTTCACCTTCTTATATGTATATATAAAATTTATTCACCACTACATAGGCCATTTCAATGCTTTTTACTAAAATTTAAATGATAAATGTCAGGAATTATTTTTATATACAGATTTCCAACAGAAAATAGAAAGGGGAGTGGTGGGACTCGAACCGGGAATGCCTCCTTTTTGTGCAAAGGCTCTACCACTATGCTATCGCTATTTTGCTTAATTTGCATATAAGTTTCTCATTATCTTCTTCGATGTCTAAACTGTAGCTAAGCAATGGGCAACCCCACACAAACACGCGCACATACGGGCAGCTATATCGGGAATAATTAAAAAAAAAAATAAAAGTTTTACATTTTATAATTGTACAGGGGTTTAGAATGTGGGGGAGTGTAGTGTTGGGTATGTACACATTTGAGTGGACTTGCTCATGTAGGTTGACATTTCCCGATTGAGAGACTTGCAGGGGCGTGGATTTTTGGACTGCTCAGCAGTCTGACACACCCCCTGCACTCGTGCATGCTCTATGTTAGCCTTAGAGTTGAGGCAGCGTGCCCTCTTTAATATGCATGGCTCGCTGCCGTCTTACTCTTAGACTGGCGTTTCAGTGTAAGACTAATCTAGTCTTACACGGATTAGTCTTAAACGGAGGATTAGTGAATCCTGGGGATAGACTAATGGGATTTTGTGGCTGGAAGGCGAACATCTGACAACATTAACAGAACAATGATGATTCAGAGGGAAGCAGAATGTTAAAAAATACTACTGTTATTGGTAGGTCTTGTTGCAGAGAAAACATTCAACAGAGTAAGATGGGATTTTATGAGTAGGGCAATTAAAGCATTTGCATTTCCTGATGCAATAATATGGTTAAATAAAAGGATATATGAGGGATCAGAAGCAAAGATCAAAGTTGGAGGGTTCCTCTCTAAGTTGTGTCTGAACCGAGGAATCTGGCAGGGATGTCTTCTTTCGTCTTTATTTGTGTTATATTTAGAACCACTGGCAAAGAAAATAAGGGACTCAGAAATTCAAGGATATACTTGGTATGATGTTCAAAAAACATTGGCATTATTTGCAGATGACATTATTTTGTACCTGATAGAACCTGAAAAATACATCTCAGTGTTGTAGAATATTCAGAAACAGTTCTGTTTTTTTTGGGGGGGATATAAAATTAGTTATGCTCTGAACTACTAACAAACTCCTTCCTGTAGTCAAAAGTACAGTGTTTGAATCTTTCCACCTTAATTTGACTATTCTGTGATTTTGAGCAAGCCACTCAAACACTTCTCCTGGGTTTTCCTTGAAAAGGGATACATTATATAGTGAGTTTAGTTGGTTAGGAAATAGAAGAAAATGGAATTTTAAATTTGTGCCTTTGTCCCCTGATTATTTTTGGCTTTGTCCAGAATTCTTGAGCAAAGAAGCTGATAAGTAGTTTTTGTTGATTCTTTGTAAACTCTGTGGCTTTCTTGTAAGATGTTAAAGACTGCAGTCATTGAATAATGACAGGCATACATCTCAGACTTTGTAGCCTTCAGAAAAGGCTTGCTAATGCAAAACGTTTTTTCTAGCAACTTGCTAAGTATATAAGAGAAACATTTAAATATCCGTTCATGATTTATGGGTCTTTGTCTGTCATTTGATCTAATAGTTTGAAAGGGTAGAGGGTGGTTTCAATGAGATCCACTGTATGGTCTTTGACATCAGTGAGTTGAAATACATTTCTTGCCCATTATTTATGAATGTATTAATTTAGTTGTTCTCAAGCAGCTGAGTTATATAGTCATACAATTGGCTATATATGATGTTTGTGTGTGTGTGTGTGTGTGTGTGTGTGTGTGCATATATAAATTCTTGGTTCTTGTAACCCACAGTAGTTATGTTTGAAGGGAAGGAACTGACTGTAGTAAAGAGGAACATCATCATGAGACATGAGATAGGATTTGATAAACTCTGTGTAGGCTTTTCACAAAGCCTACATGGAGTTTACGTGTTTGCATGGTCAGTGGCAGCATATTCATGTCATGCACTGAGTTTCAAATTAAACAAGCATAGTTTCCTGACAGTGTTGCCAGCCAGGAAACCATGTAAATCAACACAGATAGTAAACTTGTTTAACTTAGAGCACACTAGGTTAGCAGGATTGCATGGAATGCCACAATGATTACCAGGGTTTATCATATAGCAATTTATATGGTCCAAACATAGTACAAGATAGTGTACTGTGGAATCCCATTCCAGGTATTCTGTACAAATGTTGTGTAAATGATCTGTAAGGGGACATGGATGGCTATGTAAAATAAACACTCAGGGGAAGTGTGTGTATTGAACAATGACACACAGATGAATTGTAGGAATGAACACAGGGAAAGAGGACAGGTGAAACATCGTAATGTACAGCAAATGACAGCATGTGAATATAAGACAGTTGTAGAAGGAACACTAATCACATATTGACATGATACAGTACAAACTGCACAGTGAAAATATATATTATGTGACTGTCAGACAAGGTGATGTAACAATGGAGAAGATGTCTTTGTGAAATAAGACATCCTGACATGAAATATGGAGAAGACATCTATTAGAGATGTTATATGCAACTGGGTTTGGGTGTATATTGTGAAGCTGTGTAAACTAATTTGCCTGAATATGACTACATCAGCAGAGGTCTCCAACAAGTGGGACACAGTTACAGGCTCATAGACACCAGTAAAATAAGTATACATAAACATGGACAATATCATAATAATACCACAAGTAATCCCATGTCTCTGACATAACATATGTGGTTCTGAGTGATCATAGATGGTTCTGCATGAGCACACTTGTAATTATAACGTCAACAATCTATGAGGATAATCAATCACACCATCCTGACACTGTAACATCTACTGAAGGTGTTAGGAGAGACACTGCTATACCTCTATGTGACATTATGATCCATGTAGGTTAGTTGACTGGTGTGCATGGCATATACATATATAGCACAATCCACACATTCATGAATAACCTATGCCATCAATGTTGTCAAACAGCTATGTATGTACTGTGCGCATCATTGGAACAGGTATCACATGCATCTGGTATAACACCTTGATGGGGGCTCCACAGCATCAGACAGTAATGTTTATGTAAGAAAAAGAATACCTAGGTATGGCCAATAAATGTGTGTCAAAGGTGGTACACTTCAGTTCACTTGAAGATGTATAGGGAGGTACATGAAGAAGGGTGCATTGTATTCAGTTATTCTTGTGCTGAAGGCTGTGACCTATGGAAGTATTATGGCCTTTGATGTCGATGTCCTGCAGATGTTCAGAAGTTGTGTTACATACATGGAAATAGTCACTGTGAAGAAAACGAAAACACTGTCATCTGTGTTAGCATGTCTGGCAGGAGATTTGTGTATATTCTCAGATTAACTATTATTGTATGCCAGCATGTCTAATTGTGAAAATGTAGGTACGTTTTTTAAATGTAGAGTATTTCCCTGTTTAAACAGAATGTTTAAAGAATCTGTCAGTATTTTGATACATTTCTAACTGCACATGTTTGTGATGGAGATTCTAAAGTAGAAACTGTGGAGAATCAGCTGAACAGTAGGCAATGTCATTACAACATTCCTGGTTGTTAGGTGATTTTTTTGAACAGCTGACTGATAGGAAAAAAACTTTTTCAAACTGCTGACTGTTATTTTTTAAAAATAGGAGTGATGAGACTGTTAACCTGGACTATATTGTCAGTCAGTTGTTTCAGTTAGTGCTGAGAAGTTTCTGAAAAGTCGCAGTCAGTGGATACCCATGAAAGAGAACTCACCAAAAAGAATGTCTTTTCATTGGAAAAGTTAGCTATAAAGACTGTCTCTTTACAGTTGGAAATATTTTATTTGGAAGAAAATATTAATTTAGGCCACGTACCTTTAGGGTTGAGATTCTACAAATTTCCCAACAGTGTGCAACACGGTGACCCATTATACAATCAATTGGTTGAGCTAACAGTACTTGGCTCTCCTTTACGCGTATGCTTGTTCAACACTACAAGGTTGAATTGGAAAAGTTAAGAACAGAAATGGAGGCACTGGATGTTAAAGTTAGAACATTCAAAGTTTTTTCTAATTTTTCTATCTTTTACCATGGCATTCTAGCCAAGGTTAGTAGGCATAGAGCTTCTGTTAACCGAAAGCAAGGTAGACTCAAGAGAGACCTTGCAGCATATGCTGCTAACACAGTCTGTCCTGTTAAGATTTTTTAAGATAGTCAAGACAAAATTAAACAGAGTTTGACCAACACATCAGTTAATATGACTTCCACTAATGTGTCTCAAGGGTCCCAGGCTCTTGTTTCTGAAGTCGGGCAAAAGAACACAAGGACTAGAGTCACATAAACTTTTGTTCCTTCTATTTCTATGACCTCTTCCAACAATGTCCCTGGTCCTTTTTTAGTGGACATTGCAGGGAACAAGAAAACCCCAAAATGGTCGAACAACAAGCAATTCAAGAACAAAGGTGGACAGAAGGGTCAAAAGAGAGAAATTAGACTTTCAAATCAATGTTTTGAATTTTAGTAACATTGTACTGATAGATGATACTGTTTCTACCATATTATTTTGAGGAAAGGATACAGCTGGAAATCTGTGTCAGCCTTTCCCATAAGTGTTTGTATGTATGAAATTTAAATGTAATTTCAGTGTGAGTGCATCAGACGTCTTAAACTGAGGCACCTTGCTCTGAAGTATGTAATAAGGAGTTACATTAGGGGTGGACAGAAGTATACAGTCCAGTCCCAGATTATTGAGTGTGTTCTTGTTGTGCTCTTAGGGGATAATTGTGAAATATTATCCCTGTTTAAGTGACTGTCTTATATTAGAGTCAGTAGTGAGGACTGAAGCTCCTTCGTTACTGACCCAGGATAGTAAGGGACATCACATTTATTGTTGGCAGTCCGGTGGGGTATTGGCCAAATGTCACATTTAATTAGTGGCAGTCCCATGGGATATAGCTGCATGACACAGTCACCACTGTGGGCATATGCTGTTGGACATTCCACATACCATCTACCCCAGGACACATGTCACATACCAATTGGTCTGCTTATAGGGTGTGATGTCTATATTATCCTTGGGTTGAGCATTTGATTTCATAATGTAACAAATCCTCCCATGTTTTTATTTAATCTCATGTTGTCATGGCTGTGGCAGCAATCTTTGGTGTGCATTGATACTGTCTGTATTATACTAATATCACAGCTGGAATCAATGATTGCTCACAATCTGTAGTCCTTCAAACAGCTGTTTAGACACAGGATAGCTATGTCATTCTTGATGGCTGAGTTAAATAATGGACAAGTAAGGGTCTAGCAGACAGCCTTGATGTAAGAACCTGATAACTGGAACCAAGATATAGGCCACTTGACATATTTCAACATATTTAGATGCCACATATTAGATCCAGTGGTCTACCCACTTGATGATATAGGTGTTTATGGCCACATCTGACAGTGTTGAAGTCAGTGTGGATTTATGTCAAATGCCTTGTCCTGGTCAAGTTCCACAGGATGATAGTGTTGTCATCATGCATGCCCCCAATGACCTCTTTGAGGACATATAAAAAATGTAATACACATGGACGTAGCATTGTGGGAGGTTTATTTTTATTTTATTTATTTTATTTAAAATTTCTTTACTGGGAAAGTCCGACTTGGAATGAGCCAATTTTCAGCAGATACTATTTGATAAGATAGGGTAGATTGGAAAGTGGAGAAATGGGAGTGGGGGCAAACAGAGGGAAGAACAAAGGGAAAGCAATAGAGAAATGTGCAGGAAGAAGGTAGGAAAGAGCCATAGCTATCCATTTCTTCAGCACTGTAAAATAAAAATATGTAGAGAGTATTATCTGAATTTGGGCTGTCACCTCCACAAAGAGGGTGAAAACAATAAATTCATGTTTTATAGCCAATTAGACCAAATCAAGTGTGTCAAGGATAAACGAAATGGAGAGCTGTGTATGATGCAATATTTTATTTTTGTGGAACAGGTGCCTTTATATTTTTATTTTAGTAAAAGAGGAATGCTGGGTAAAGGATGTTGGCATTTCTGGGTCAGGTAAGTTAGGTAGATGAGGAAGCAAATGTAAACAAACAGGACAAACAAGACAAGACACAGGGATAGTGAGAGACACAAAAGGTTGGGGGATGCCATGACTGGGGTGAGGGAGGGGACAACACAAGCCTATATCCATCAAACATGGGGACAGTGAGAATCTAGTTTTCACTCACAGGACTGTCATCTCTGTCCCTTTACTCCACTAACTGCTGGAGTATTTGATGTCTTCTCCTCCTACAGTCCATGAGGGAGAGCAGCCTCTCCATCTGTTGTAGGTGTACACCAATGGTGCTGTGCATTACCCTACACACCAACTCTGGCATCTCCTGGCAGGTCATGAAATCCCCACCTCTGCCAGTACTCTCAGATGGTACCACAGCACCATCTACTGGGGTGCAGGTAGTGCAGGGGCAGCAGAAGCAGTACTGCCAGGTTGGGTCTCAGATGTGCTGGGCATCAATGACGGAGCTTGGGGGTGGGGGCAGTCTGAGCCACTGGGTTGACCTACTTTGCTGTGCTGTGAAACATTTAGTATTTTTTTACAGATGGATGACATGGAGACATTCTAATGATACAACAGAAAATAAGAAAAAAGAGATAAGGGCTGGGGTGAGAGAAAAAAAAGAGATAAAATTTGTTGCATTATCACAATAGTACAACTATTTTATATGAATGTTTATGTTTAAGTGTTCTTACTAACAAATACAAACTATAATTATGGATTGCTCAAACTAATCCTTGTAATTTGCAGATACTGCACATATACTTGGTCCAATTATACAGCTTACATTTAACAGCAGAGCATTTATATCACTTGTATAGAATTTAATTTATGTAATATTATTAAAGAATAGTAGAATTGTAAAGTTGTTACTTGTGTTATTTGAACCCGCAACCTCTGACTACAGTCTTACACTTGACTCCTAAAGTTGGTTTGTGCTATAGCCTTATGCATGCATACTTGCTTTTACAGTTAGGATATGTATACTTACTTTGCTACTACGGTACAGAAAAGAAAAACATTTTTCTTTCACTTTTAAAGCTACAATAATACTTCTCTTGTGCTTCATATGTACCACTTGCTTCCCTCAGTCTCTTCATGCGATTCACATGGGTTTGCCTATTTGCTACTATTTCAGAATTAGCTGTGAAAAGAAAAAAAAACAGTATAGTATTATGCATACCAGTCTTGCCTATACTTAGCTTTCTATGTATTATAAATTCTCTTTATTAGCTTACTTACATAACTGTGGGTTGTTGCTAGTCTGACGCTCATCCAACCACTCATTGAGTGTATCCTTCTTGCATTGGGAGTCAGAATAGTCCCCCTGCAGAAGCCTTTGACTATGGTGCTTTACCAGGTGTCAAATAAATATTCTGGACTCCTGAATACCCCACCTCTGCACCCTAAATTGTTCAAATCCCCCCTTAGCACCAGGAATGTCTAATCCCAAAGCACTGCAATATAAGTAATGATTTCCCAATATTCCTGTTATCACATTTACTGGCAGTGTCCAAATCTGCGAAATGATGCCAACAAGGTTTGTGTGATGTTACGTGGAGAGCAACAGTGCCAAACAGTGTAATTTTTGAAATTGGATGGTTATTCTGACACTTGGCATTAGTTTGACAGGTGTCCACTACTGTAAGTGTTAGGTGATTTAACTTGCTGACATGCATTGGTTGTTTGGTTTTATACACTGATAAATTGATTTTTACAGAGTGGGATTCAAACTAATGCATAAGGGACAAAAAATTTTCTTCCACAGTGGTGATTTTCCATTTCTGCCACAAAAGCAGTGCTTCTTATACATAGTCATGAATCATTTATAAATATAGATCACAGATTAAGGTGTTAACCATGTATGTGTGTGACCTGACAAGGTCCTTGTATATACATTCATTTGCGTATGTGTCTTATTTAAGTGTGAAGGCCATCCAAGTGCAGATAGTAGAATTATACTTATAGAAACATAGGAGGCAGTTAATGTCAGTCATAAAGCTGAACCTTCAAAGCACAGTAAGGGTGTCTTATCCTTCATCCATATTTATTCATATCAGCTCCAATACATATAATTATGTATAAAGTGTTATAAGTGATATTTAATCTAATGTGAAATGAAAAAGTAGTAAAAATGTCTGGAATTTCCTGTATTAGAACTCTGGACCATGTATATGCCAGACCTACACTTACACCTGTTGCCATTGAAGTAACATTTGGATATATTCTTGGTCATTAGTATAAACTGAACTGTCACAACAGTAAAAATATGTTGCACTTCCTGTATTAGAACCAAAGACCATCTGTATTAAAGTTCTACACTTAACACCTCCTGCCACAGGAATAGTTAAATAACAGTTGTGCAATTCCCTATTCATTCTAAGCTTCTGTGTGTTAACCACCACACAACTCTGCTTACTGTGTTTGCACATTGCCCAACAGAATTAATAGAACATATCTTTTTGAAATTGTTGACTGCTTCATGCCTGCAGGTCTTTGATGGCTGCAGGTGTTGGGGAAGGTTGCTAACCCCCACTCAACGTTGCTTAGCAGTTTTTCACGATGGAAAGCAAAAACTGCAACAAAGTGTAGACTGTTTATGCCCTGTCTGCAGGTGTTCTGTCTGCTTCCTGTGTGGGCCACTAGTTCAGGTTTGCATACTGCTAAGTATCATGCAAACAAGATAAGCATAACTAAACATGATATTCATTGTATTTCTCTGTTTTCCGTTTGCCTAAGCCATGCACTGCGCAAATGCTGGCCTTAAAAAAAAATAGAAAAAGGGAAAATTATGAGAAAGGAAGAAAAAATCTATTAAATCAACAACACTATAAAAATTTATGTTGGTACACTTGAAAATATTTTCACACCAGTCTGGATTTGAATTCTCACTCCAATGTACCTTCAAAACACAATAAGGGTGTCGTATCCCAGTTTTGCCACAGACACAAACTTTGCAGCAGAGAATGAAAAATCATTGTGCCTACAAGCAACTGCAACATCATCCACAGTATTAACAAAACATATGACAGTTGTTTCTATGTGTATTAATTTCAGATGTAGTGCACTGAGTGATCACACACTCATTTTTGACTATTGCTTGCATACATGCAGCTGTCTTATCTCTCTGTGTTTGTTGCTCATTTATGTCTTATCTGACCAGTAATCTAAGACATACTGTCTGTAACACATTCTGTGTTATTGGCCTTAAAATGTGTGAGGATATTAAATGGCAATAATCTACTGTTGTCAAGAAATGAAGGGGAGGTTGGATGTTACTGAACAGAAACTGTTAAATGTGTGCTGCTTATTTACATTTAAAACCTTTATACAAATAGTTATACACTTTAAATCTAACCTGGCTGACATACCCGCTGTAGGTAAGGGAGTCTGAACAGTTGTTGCATTTTTCTTTCTCCTACCACTAATCATTCACAGTTACAATCCATTTGCAACAAACATTGAGGAGGTGTTGCCACTATAATTACATCTGATACATGGAGCCAAGTATTTGCAATTCAGCAATACTAATGAATTCACACTTCATTTGCATATTCACCATGCTCACAATCCTGAAGCTACACTACAAAAAGGGAACTGTGTATTAAGGGAACCTGGAGGTGTAGAAACTTGTTTATGTGGATAACAAAGAAGAAGATATTACTTTGGGGTATATTTGCATAGAAGACTACTGATCTTGATTTTTTTCAACTGTAATGCTAAAATTCACTAAAAAGCTGATCTGTGATACACACACACACACACACACACACACATATATATATATATATATATATATATATATAGATATATATATAGATATATATATATATATATATATATACACACACACACACACACACACACACACACACATATATATATATGTGTGTGTGTGTGTATACATATATATATATATATATATATATATATATGTGTGTGTGTGTGTGTGTGTGTGTGTGTGTGTGTGTGTGTGTGTGTGTGCATGCATTATTAAATGATATTTTATCTGTATGCATTTATTAGAAGTGTACCAATGGCATAGGTATGTTTGTCAGGGAATTTTGCTTTCTCAGATGCACAGCCTTATTAAATGTCACCACAAGTGCTAATATTACAACTGTTTGCCTCTTTACACTCTTCCATTGTTACTATTGTAAACCTGTAAATGCCCTATACTGTCAATGGCAGGGGCATTAGTCTTCTACTGTGGCCCATAAACACCTCTAGGGGAATGCTGGCTACAGATAGGCATGACAGGCAATTGCATAAAATTGAATGTTCTGTGGTAAATGTGTACACATGCTTCAGGGACAGTTTATTTGATAAAACTTTTAGCAGTTTATTGATGGTTATTTAGCAAAATGTGTTGTTTGCCTGTTGTTTTGGGTGGGGGAGCCAAGTTCCATTTCTGTACTCGCACAAACAAAATTTGCTTTTATTACTGTCCTTGTTTTGGATCCAATCTTGCCTTGTGTTTGATTGTAATATGTTACAGCCACATTTTTTTATATTTGAATATCTTGACTGCTTTAAGTTTCTCAATTGGATAATACTGAGATATTACCTTTTGTGTGTTACATATAAGCAGGGCTTTAATGCATGTAATATTTATAGGTGGTATCCTTCTTTTGTGTTTTATGTCACCAAGGACTATGGCACCCAGGTGTCCCTATCCCTGCAACCCCCCTTCAATGACCCTGAGATATAAGTCATTGTGGAAGCATATAGGCAACATGGTACCTTTCTACTTGAGAGGGGACATAGGAATATATCTGTCAGAATGCAAATTTGGCAGCAGATAGTGGCTGATGTGAACATAGCAGATGACCAGAGGAGGACATATGATCATGTGCGCCATAGCACCACTGATATGATTTCATTGGCCCAGAGGAAAGCAGCTGCCGTGGCTCATGAAAATATGGCAACTGGGGGGGGGGGCTGCTATAAAGCCGCAACTGACAATAAATGAAGAGTTCCTGTCCACTGTCAGGGATCGAGACAGCTCACTGGAAAGTGCACAACAGCATGTCATTGATGTTGGTGCTGCTCTTTTAGGGAGGGCAAGTATGTCCCAGGAGGAGCTTCCAAGTAGGCTTACCTATTTCAATTGTTAAATACTTCTTGTATAGTAAAATATTGGCAGCAATACTTAAGTTCTGTTTAACATAATTTTTGGGAGGGGTAGTTGCAGATTGATACAGTAAACAACACATTCTGGTTGATTACACATGGGCTTGGGGTGGACTTGTTATCCACGTTCTAGTTAAAAGTACCATTAATGGGCATATAAAGGGCAAAATGTTTTAACCCACTGTGTCACTGTTCACTGCAATGATGATATCCTTACCTTTTGCTTAACTTCTTCCAGGCCCATCCTCCATAGGAGCCCTAAAATAATGTGCACATGGTAAGCCAAACATTTTTATGTCAATACAAAGAAATATTTATTTCGTGATGTGGGTGTCAGGATTGTTGTGTGTATCACTGTACTGTCTGTAAAAGTAGCACCACTATTAGTTTGTTAGCATATATTGGACTATGGTAGTATAGGTATTAATTTATTTCCTGTGTTTGTTGCTTATTATAACAGGTGATCCTGAAAGTACAAGTGCAGGACTACTACAACCAAATGTCAGAGTATCCGCAAACTCTGGTGATGATGGTGGCCAAACAGAGGCAGAGTCAGGGGCATGCAGAGGTTGAATCTCATTGGACTCAGCCAATAGGCCTATACCAACCCATTCCAGTGAGCTCTCAGATATTGGACAGATGGAGGGTAAGACAGTCAATCAGGGTAGTGTGGTTACTGCGGCTTCAGTACCTGATGACCTCAGCTCTACCCAAAGTGTGGGTGAGCTGCAGCACAGGAGAGTTTTTAGGGGGCTCGAAGGAGGCCTCATGTTCATCCTCCACATGATCCAGGTGTGCCTTCCTGTGCCACTCAAAGTAATTTTAAGGCCGTCACAGAGGCGTAGGCAAGTTCTAATAGGTTCTCCAGAGAAATGCTTAGGGTTGTTGATGTGGCACAGGCTGACATGTGACTGCCTCCACTGTGTTGCTGATTTTGGATGAATGACACAGTACAGGCAGTGTCTGTGATGGAACATCTGCTGGGAGGGGGATGGCATCCACATGGGCATAGGTCAGTCACATCATTTGATGTTAGCCGACATTGCCATGCCCAGTCATGGTCACATAGTGGCACTACTTCCAATGATCCATCAGTGATTGAGCTGTCTACACCTAGATGTGGCAGACCATAGGGTCATTGCCCTGGGCATCCTCATGAGGCGAACTCATCCATCAGACTTCAGACACATTCAGGTAGCAGCAATGCATCTGACCATGGGCATGGGCATGGACATGCCAGTGGATCTCCTGGCAGAGCCAGTTCTCATGGGCAGGTATGACAGCACATATCTTGATTCTATGCTACCTCCTCACCCAAAATATCCTGATGGCAAGATTTTTATTTCTCAACATTTTATACAGATGCCCAATAAACCAGATACCTTTAATGAGAATTTGTTTTGCATCTATCAGAGTAGCATTAATCCTCCTCACTATCAGCTTATCCATCAGGGACACTGCTACAACTTACCAAGGGGGAGAAATAATTTGTTTCATACTATCCTTATGCTGTTATACATCATCAAAATGAAGGAGTATGGAATGCTTGGGAGACCTTGGATTATCTGGGGTAAATATCCTCTGGATTTTTTATAATTAGTGTAGATTTCACTGACCACATTTCAATTTCCATTAAATAAGTGACTTTTTGAGGAGCTTTGGACATTTGTGAAAAAAGGCTCTTTTACACAGATGGAGTTGAAACATTGCAGACCTTTGGAAGCAAATGTAACATCTAGGAAAATGTAAACAAGGAATTTTACGCATTTCTGCAAAAGACTTTTAATGTAGCATTTTATGGGCAAGAGTGAGTGTAAATAGCCTTGTCATTAAAGGAAAATTGTGAAAAGGAGAAGAATTTAATTTGGAAGTTTGCAGAGATCTTATAGTGGGTCACTTACCGAGGAAAAAAATCATGTAACAAAAAGAGTCACTTCTGTGGCTCTGCTCAACAGAGGCACAGGAAAATAATTTTCTTGTGTGGTGAAAGCCAGGGTACCTTTTTGGCTAGACTTATATAGGCCTTAGGGCCAATAGCCTATTACCTACCTATGAACCTATGAAATGCATTCTCTACCATACATGGCTCACACTTGTCCAACATACCAAGATGTAGAGCTAGCACAGAGCTTACCTGAGTTCTTGCAGACACTCACACACCAATTTCACCTGGAGGGTCCATACAGACACACGCAAGAGTTGCATGGTTCAGTCATGAGGCTTAAAGCTCATTCTGTCTCAGTGGCTATTTGTTACTTTATCCAAATGTCTATCTGTTTCTCTTTCTTACTCATATGCAGTCATTTACCTTTTGTGTCAACCTAACCTAGGCTTCCTACTCCCCCCCCCCACACACACACACACACAACACCCTGTGCAAGTGATGATAACTGTGTCATAACCTTGTTTTCTGTCTTTTGGATTCAGGGATATATAAGCTTTGTTTCTAATATGCAGGGTGTATAGCTGACTTATTGCCTAGCATATCTGTGTTTGGGGATTCACAAGCCAGTGCATTTCTTTGTGCTGGCTCCAAACCCGGATAAATGGGGAGGGTTATGACAAGAAGGGCATCTTGTGTAAAATTTTTGCCAGATCAAATATGCAGACAACAGTACAGACTTCTATACCGGTTCGGTCAAGGCTTGGGTTAACAATGACTGCCTCCAGTACTGTTAGCCAACAGGGTGATGGTGGAAATTGGGCTACTGCTGGCCGAAGGAGATGAGGAGGGAGAAGGCATGCATGGAGGCAGGAGCAGAGGAGGAAGGTTAGGAGTGTGGAAGTGAGTATATGAACTTTGATTGTTGGCAGTATGACTGATATAGGGAGAGAGCTAGCTGATATGATGGGAAGAAGGAAGGATGACATATTGAGCATGCAAGGGAACAGATGGAAGGGGATTAAGGCTAGATGAATCGGAGGCAGGTTCAAATTGTTCGACCATGATGTGGATGGGAGGAAAAATTAGGTAAGTGTTATCCTGAATGAAAAGTATGTCAAGAGTAAGTCAAGGAGGTAAAAAGAAGGCCAGATAGTGTGATATTTATGAAAAAGTAAATTGATGGTATGATGATGAATGTTAGGTGTGTGATGGGCAAGAAATAAAAATTTTGGAGCGAGTTGGATGAAGTGGTGGACAGTGTACCCAAGGGTGAGAGAGTGGTGATTAGAGTGAATTTCAATGGGCATGCTGGTGAAGGGAACAGAGGGGATGAGGAGGTGATGGGTAGGCAGGGTATTAAGGACAGGAATGCAAAAGGTCAGATGGTAGTGGGTTTTGCAAAAAGGATGGACATGGCTGTAATAAATATGTATTTTAAGAAGAGGGAGGAGCATAGGGTGACATACAAGAGTGGAGGAAGATGCACACAGATTGATTATATCCTATGCAGGAGGGCCAGTCTGAAGGAGATTGGAGACTGCAAAGTGGTTACAGGGGAAATCATAGTTAGGCAGTAGAGGATGGTGGTCTGTAGGATGATGTTGGTGATCAAGAAGAAGAGGAGGAGAGTGAGAGCAGTACCAAGGATCAAATAGTGGAAGTTATAAAGGATAACTGCAAGGGGGATTCAAGGAAGAATTTAAGACAGACAGTATGTGTCAGTGAAGAGTTACCAGAAAGCTGGGCAGCCACAGCAAAGGTGGTAAGGGAGACAACTAGAAAGGTGGTGTAACATCTGGACAGAGGAAGGAGGACAAGGAGACCTGGTGGTTGAATGAGGAAGTACAGTACAGTATACAGAGGAAGAGGTTGGTAAAGAAGTGGGATTATCAGAGAGATGAAGAAAGTAGACAGGAGTACAAGGAGATGCAGTGTATTCTGAAGAGAGAGGTGGTGAAGGATAAGAATAAGGTGTATGGCACATTGTATAAAGGTTGGACACTAAAGAGGGAGAAAAGGACCTGTACCAATTAGCTAGACAGAGGGACTGAGCTGGGAAAGATGTGCAGCAGGTTAGGGTAATAAAGGATAATGAGGGAAACATACAAGTGAGGAGAGTGTGTTGAGCAGATAGAAATAGTACTTTGAGGTGCTGATGAATGAAGATAATGAGAGAGAGAACGTTGGATGATGTGGGGATAGTGAATCAGGAAATGCAATGGATTAGCAAGGAGGAAGCAAGGACAGCTATGAAGATGATGAAGACTGGAAAGGCTGTAGGTCCAGATGACGTACCTGTGCAAGCATGGGGGTGTTTAGGAGAGATGGCAGTAGGGTTTTTAACCAGATTGTTTGACGAAATCTTGGAAGGTTAGAGGATGTCTGAGGAGTGAAGAAGAAGCGTACTGGTACTGATTTTTCAGAATAAAGGTGATGTGCAGAGCTGTAGTAATTACAGAGGGATAAAATTTATCATCCACAGCATGAAGTTGTGGGAAACAGCAGTGGATCCTAGGTTAAGAAGGGAGGTGATGATTAGTGAACAGCAGTACGGTTTCATGCCAGAAAAGAGCACTACAGATGTGATGTTTGCTCTGAGGGTGTTGATGAAGAAGTATAGAAAAGGTCAGAAGGATTTGCATTGTGTCTTTGTGGACTTAGAGAAAACATATGACAGGGTGCCTAGGGGGGAGTTGTGATATTGTATGAGGAAGTCATGAGTGACAGAGAAGTATGTAAGAGTGGTACAGGATATGTACAAGAGCAGTGTGAAATTGGTGTGGTCTGTGGTAGGAGTGATGGATTTGTTCAAGGTGGAGGTGGGATTACACCAAGGATCTGAGCCCTTTCTTATTTGCAATGGTGATGGACAGGTTGACAGAAGAGATCAGACAGGAGTCCAAGTGGACTATGATGTTTGTGGATGACATTGTGATTTGTAGTGAGAGTAGGAACAGATTGAGGAGAGCCTAGGGATGTGGAGATATGCTCTAGAGAGGAGAGAAATGAAAATCAACAGAACTAAAACAGAATATATGTGTGTGAATGAGAGGGAGGAAAGAGGAATTGTGAGGATGCAGGGACTAGAGCTGGCAAAGGTGGAGGGGTTTAAATACTTGGGATTAACAGTAATGTTGAGTGTAGAAGAGAGGTGAAGAAAAGTGCAGGCAAGGTGGAGTGGGTGAAGAAGAATGTCAGGAGTGATTTGTGATAGACAGGTGCCAATAAGAGTGAAAGGAAAGGTCTACAAGATGGTAGTGAAACCAGCTCAGAGCTGGAGGTTGTACAGTTAAAGATGTTAAGATTTGCACTGAGTGTGACAAGGATGGACAGGATTAGAAATGACTATATTAAAGGGTCAGCTCAGGTTGGACGGTTTGGAGACAAAGCCAGAGAGGCAAGATTGCGTTGTTTTGGACATGTGCTGAGGAGGGGTGCTGGATATATTGGGAAAAAGATGCTAAAAATTATGCTAAAGATGAAGCTGCCAGGTAAGAGGAAAAGAGGAAGGCCTAAGATAAGGTTGTTGGATGTGGTGAGAGAGGACATGCAGGTGGTTGGTGTGACAGAGCAAGATGCAGAGGAAAGGAATAAATGGAAATAGATGATCCACTGTGGTGACCCCTAACGGGAGCAGCTGAAAGAAAAAGAAGATATCTGTGTTTGCGATATTGTTTTGCCAATTGTAGTTTTGACATATTTTGGTCATACAAAGTTAGACAGTTGATAGAATCAAAACAGTTTTTTGCATCAGTATTTTTAATAATCTTCTGAGAGATATGAAGTCTGAAATTGAAATGTGTCTCATTACTTTCTAACTTCTCTCTTTAACGATTTAAAAAGTACAAAAGTATAAGGCCAAACTGAGGACATTCGGTGACCATCAGTACTTTTGAGAAGTATGAATGTGTGAATCTTTGATGCGTGAGGCCTATTACATGATAGAGTACACATGTATTTACATAAGTTTCTGCTGTCATATGTTAAAGTCATTGCTGTCCAAATTACCCACCTTTTACTTACATTACCAAATAACATGCAAGGATATGCCATTCATTTGTATTATTACACAATTCTGTTTTAACACTCCAGGTTCAACACTTATGTGGATCCAGCAGTTGCTACAGTTTTAGTTCAGGGCTGAGTTTGTCTGATGCTAGGAGTCACAGTCATTACATGGGTAGTTAAAAGTTGTGAGCATAGTCTTGCATCAGTGTTGTTCTATGCATGTGCATAGGATGAAGGTTTTAACCACTTAGGTGGTGAATGAATGTGTTATGCATTGCCTCTTAGCCAATGCGAGGGCATATTGAGCATGACTATGTCTGCCTACACTCACAGCAGCTGCTGGTTCTCCCTCTGACTGCCCACCTGCATGTGGCTGTGGTGACCTTGCCATTGGCCTTCCGCTTGTTGATCATGCTGAAGCTTTTCTCAGGATGATGTTGTGAACCATGTCACAGACTGTGAAGGTTTCAGTACATGAATGTGGATTGTACTGCAGGGGTCCCCCAGATGTATCTAGGCAGGGTAACCATGACTTCAGCAGCCCAAACACACTCTTTATGGTATTTCTGGTGTGCCTCATTCTTCAGTGGGTGTGTGCACATTTATGATGGGCGTCATCAGCCATGGTTCTGGTGTACAACCTGCATCCCCCAATAAATGACCCTGTGGAATATCACCTCTAGTGAGCATCTGATACAGTTGGGAGGTGTGCCAGATATGCAAGTCATGGTAACTGCCTGGATTGCCAGCACACACATTCAAGATGATTCCCTATGACTTGTCAGTTAATGGAGTGTAAACCCTTTCTATTAATGTAGACCCTTCCCTTTTCCCCAGGTGGTTCCTTATTTCTATATATGTACAATCCGTGGCACCCAGTACTTCAGGGTAGTGTGCTACTGGTTACAGCTCTTGCATATTTGTATCCGTGTCCTCAGGAGTACAGGGAAAATATATGTGGTCACTGGCATGTTGGAGCACAGCATTTGGGAAATGGAGGATCCTGGATGCTAGAGCCTGTGACACCCTTAGCATGTCCACTGTTGGTCTCTGAAAGGTCCCGGTAGCTAAAGTTCTAAGTGCTACACATACCTTTGTCTCCACCGGTACTGGTTCTCCTCGGTTTGCCCTGGGTCTGAGTTGAGGACAACAAAGGTTGCAGAGTTCCTGTAGTGTGCCTCTATCTACCCTGTAGGGCTCTACAGTTTCCACTTCATGCAGATTGTGATAAGTTAACCAGGGTCTGAAAACACTTCTCCTTCTTGGCCGTGGTCTATCAGCAGCAGCATAGACTTCATCCTGTTGCACATACACATGAACTAAAGCAACAGCAGCCACTAACATTCCTTCTGTGTAGACTCCTTTCAGTGGCTGTATTCCAATAGGTTTTGGAATTTGCAGGGAAAACCATCATTGAGTCTACATGGTTGCTTTATAGCTTGTTGAATAACTCCTCCATCTTGGATTGGTTGATTAGCATACATTTCAGCTGCTTATGCTGTAATTAGCATGCCACAGTGTTTACAGTGGTTGTGTGGCTCTGCACACCATGTAGAGCCACTTACTGAATACATAACTGTGCGCTACCATGTGCACATCATGGCAGATGGTGTAGGGTTTATTGAATCTTCCCTTTGGTCTTTGGATGCGATCACTGATTTCCTTGTTTTGTTGAGTGTTGACAGTATGTTTATCTGGCTGTGAATAAACTGGACTGCAAGAAGTCTACATATTTAATATTAGCATTTTACCTGTGAATACATTTTAATTAACCTTGTTTTTTTTCCTGGCACATGGGTGTGAAATGCATGGTGTTGCTCTACAACAGTCTGTCTGGATGTGTAAGGCTATGGGCTGCTTTTGTCATATATGATTTGATTCCTGTGGCCTTCATTTGTCTGCTAAGTAACTCTGACCAGCTCACTTCATGATACAATGTCCCTAGGTTGCCCCTCAAAAGAAATGCTTGCATTCAGTGGGCTGTCCAAAGCTGTTAGCAAATGCATTGCACAGCTGTCTTTTGAATTCCTGTGTCCTTCACACATGGTCTAATTAGTGCTTCACTATATTCTGTTTGACTATGAATCCAAGCATGTCTTGTAGTTTAATGGATCGCCAGATGCATTTTCAATAAATGTGAGTTTCAAAGGACAAGCTGTGTACTATTGCATATGCAATCTAATTTCAGTGTGACTGTTTTGTTCATTTAGCAAATGGCTGTTTGTGTTTTTGCTGTGAGGTTTGAAATAACAGTTTTAAATTGAATCCAAATATCTGTGTTTTGTAGAAGTAAAAAAAAAGAAATAGTATGTGCAATTACAGGTGAATTAATTTATGGTAACTGAGAAGAGACAGCCATGTAACGGCATAATGGTAGGGCTGCAAAGAGGGAACCACTCTACTCTGTTTAGGGCAAATTTGACAATGATCTGGCTCTGCATACAGTAAGAAACACAAAAGCAAAACAAAATATTGAAAAAAAAAACAGTACAAGAGCACAATACTGTAAGCAACTTAACAAACATCCAAAAAAGCTAATACATAAGCAAACAAATACTCCCCATTGTCTTCACTGGGGAAAAAGTGTAAGGTTAACAAACCTGAGAAATCTCAAATTCACTCACCAGTGCATTAGAAATCCTCCAGAGATCACACTATTAAAACTGATAAATCTAAAAGACTAAGAATCTCCTCTGCCACTTAGGAGAACAGTTGAAATCTAAGTCAGCATTAGTACACTCTATTGTAGTCCTGCCTAATTAGTAAGACCACAGTGATTTCTAAAACTGTTCACCCATTCAAGATGTCAGGAAAAGCAACAAAGATGTCCTTCCGGCTGGAAATCCCCATCATCTTCTTAGACTAGATCCTACATAATAAATAAAACCAGAGTGCTGCCTAGCAGTGCCTTAGAGTGGGCTAGTCTCTTAGAACCCGTTACCCTTAGGTTAGTTCTGAGTCTAAATTCTAAGTGCTTTGTCAATGCCAATACAAGCACATAACAATCATATCACTTGCAAGTACAGCTGTATGGTGCAAATAAATACCACACTCTACCTGATCTACATCCATGATTGCTCTGTAAGGGGCACTGACTGACCTTTTTACCCTGCCTACCTTACTGAGCTTCAGCAATTTCAGGCCTTGTTGCATATTGTAGTGAGCCCCTATCCAACCTTTCCTTGTTACACAGACACAGAAATTTTAGGCAGCTTTACACAGCAATGCTGTTAATGTCAGCAAACAATGGTGTAAGGTATTGTGTAGGCTGTGATAGCCGATTTATAGCATTTATAAGTGTTTACTGTATCTGTTTCTGCTTGTTTTTCTGAAAAAAAAAAAAAATATCTCTTGTTTTCCCACCTTACTGAGCTAGTGTAGTCCAGTTTCAGAGCTTGCTGATCCCTGGACTTTGTTTGCAGTTCCTGTTACTGATTCTTTGCCTAATTTGGAAGAGAGGAAGTTCCCTTGCTTACCAGTGGGAGTGGGAAGCATTGAGCTGCCTGTTGGTCCAGTTTTGTGAGGTTTCAGCCAGTAACTTGTAGTCTATTGGTCGTTTTGGGCCAGTTCCTAGCTTCTTTCAGCCCCCTGATATAAAACACGCTAAACGCGCGTTTTTTAGCTTGTACCTACTCAGCACAGATCCTCATGGTGGCCAGCAGAGTAATCCAAGCTTCAGAGAGCTAAAAAAGTGACTTTACCTGATTTAAGTATTTTTTTTTTGTGGCTTTCCACTTCTATTTATCTAGCAACTGTATTTCGCCTGCTTGCTGATACATTGTTATTGTTTTTCTGAATTTATTCTGTTATTGCACTTGATTTCTCAGTTTGCTACTTTTTAAATCTGTAATTGTTGCAAATTGTTTGTGTAGGCTGTGATAGCCGATTTATAGCATTTATAAGTGTTTACTGTACCTGTTTCTGCTTGTTTTTCTGAAAAAAAAAAAAAAAAAAATATCTCTTGTTTTCCCGCCTTACTGAGCTAGTGTAGTCCAGTTTCAGAGCTTGCTGATCCCTGGACTTTGTTTGCAGTTCCTGTTACTGATTCCTGTTACTGATTCTTTGCCTAATTTGGAAGAGAGGAAGTTCCCTTGCTTACCAGTGGGAGTGGGAAGCATTGAGCTGCCTGTTGGTCCAGTTTTGTGAGGTTTCAGCCAGTAACTTGTAGTCTATTGGTCGTTTTGGGCCATTTCCTAGCTTCTTTCAGCCCCCTGATATAAAACACGCTAAACGCGCGTTTTTTAGCTTGTACCTACTCAGCACAGATCCTCGTGGTGGCCAGCAGAGTAAGCCAAGCTTCAGAGAGCTAAAAAAGCGACTTTACCTGATTTAAGTTTTTTTTTTTTGTGGCTTTCCACTTCTATTTATCTAGCAACTGTATTTCGCCTGCTTGCTGATACATTGTTATTGTTTTTCTGCATTTATTCTGTTATTGCACTTGATTTCTCAGTTTGTTACTTTTTAAATCTGTAATTGTTGCAAATTGTTTGTGTAGGCTGTGATAGCTGATTTATAGCATTTATAAGTGTTTACTCTACCTGTTTCTGCTTGTTTTTCTGAAAAAAAAAAAAAACAAAAACAAAAAAAATCTCTTGTTTTCCCGCCTTACTGAGCTAGTGTAGTCCAGTTTCAGAGCTTGCTGATCCCTGGACTTTGTTTGCAGTTCCTGTTACTGATTCTTTGCCTAATTTGGAAGAGAGGAAGTTCCCTTGCTTACCAGTGGGAGTGGGAAGCATTCTTTGCCTAATTTGGAAGAGAGGAAGTTCCCTTGCTTACCAGTGGGAGTGGGAGCATTGAGCTGCCTGTTGGTCCAGTTTTGTGAGGTTTCAGCCAGTAACTTGTAGTCTATTGGTCGTTTTGGGCCAGTTCCTAGCTTCTTTCAGCCCCCTGATATAAAACATGCTAAACGCGCGTTTTTTAGCTTGTACCTACTCAGCACAGATCCTCGTGGTGGCCAGCAGAATAATCCAAGCTTCAGAGAGCTAAAAAAGTGACTTTACCTGATTTAAGTATTTTTTTTTTTGTGGCTTTCCACTTCCATTTATCTAGCAACTGTATTTCGCCTGCTTGCTGATACATTGTTATTATTTTTCTGCATTTATTCTGTTATTGCACTTGATTTCTCAGTTTGTTACTTTTTAAATCTGTAATTGTTGCAAATTGTTTGTGTAGGCTGTGATAGCCGATTTATAGCATTTATAAGTGTTTACTGTATCTGTTTCTGCTTGTTTTTCTGAAAAAAAAAATAAATAAAATGTCTCTTGTTTTCCCGCCTTACTGAGCTAGTGTAGTCCAGTTTCAGAGCTTGCTGATCCCTGGACTTTGTTTGCAGTTCCTGTTACTGATTCTTTGCCTAATTTGGAAGAGAGGAAGTTCCCTTGCTTACCAGTGGGAGTGGGAAGCATTGAGCTGCCTGTTGGTCCAGTTTGTGAGGTTTCAGCCAGTAACTTGTAGTCTATTGGTCGTTTTGGGCCAGTTCCTAGCTTCTTTCAGCCCCCTGATATAAAACACGCTAAACGCGCGTTTTTTAGCTTGTACCTACTCAGCACAGATCCTCATGGTGGCCAGCAGAGTAATCCAAGCTTCAGAGAGCTAAAAAAGCGACTTTACCTGATTTAAGTATTTTTTTTTTTGTGGCTTTCCACTTCTATTTATCTAGCAACTGTATTTCGCCTGCTTACTGATACATTGTTATTGTTTTTCTGCATTTATTTTGTTATTGCACTTGATTTCTCATTTGTTACTTTTTAAATCTGTAATTGTTGCAAATTGTTTGTGTAGGCTGTGATAGCCGATTTATAGCATTTATAAGTGTTTACTGTATCTGTTTCTGCTTGTTTTCTGAAAAAAAAAATATCTCTTGTTTTCCTGCCTTACTGAGCTAGTGTAGTCCAGTTTCAGAGCTTGCTGATCCCTGGACTTTGTTTGCAGTTCCTGTTACTGATTCTTTGCCTAATTTGGAAGAGAGGAAGTTCCCTTGCTTACCAGTGGGAGTGGGAAGCATTGAGCTGCCTGTTGGTCCAGTTTTGTGAGGTTTCAGCCAGTAACTTGTAGTCTATTGGTCGTTTTGGGCCAGTTCCTAGCTTCTTTCAGCCCCCTGATATAAAACACGCTAAACGCGCGTTTTTTAGCTTGTTTCTACTCAGCACAGATCCTCATGGTGGCCAGCAGAGTAATCCAAGCTTCAGAGAGCTAAAAAAGCGACTTTACCTGATTTAAGTATTTTTTTTGTGGCTTTCCACTTCTATTTATCTAGCAACTGTATTTCGCCTGCTTGCTGATACATTGTTATTGTTTTTCTGCATTTATTCTGTTATTGCACTTGATTTCTCATTTGTTACTTTTTAAATCTGTAATTGTTGCAAATTGTTTGTGTAGGCTGTGATAGCCAATTTATAGCATTTATAAGTGTTTACTGTATCTGTTTGAAAATAAATAAATATCTCTTGTTTTCCCGCCTTACTGAGCTAGTGTAGTCCAGTTTCAGAGCTTGCTGATCCCTGGACTTTGTTTGCAGTTCCTGTAACTGATTCTTTGCCTAATTTGGAAGAGAGGAAGTTCCCTTGCTTACCAATGGGAGTGGGAAGCATTGAGCTGCCTGTTGGTCCTGATTTGTGAGGTTTCAGCCAGTAACTTGTAGTCTATTGGTCGTTTTGGGCCAGTTCCTAGCTTTTTTCAGCCCCCTGATATAAAACACGCTAAACGCGCGTTTTTTAGCTTGTACCTACTCAGCACAGATCCTCGTGGTGGCCAGCAGAGTAATCCAAGCTTCAGAGAGCTAAAAACGCGACTTTACCTGATTTTAAGTATTTTTTTTTTTTGTGGCTTTCCACTTCTATTTATCTAGCAACTGTATTTTGCCTGCTTGCTGATACATTGTTATTGTTTTTCTGCATTTATTCTGTTATTGCACTTGATTTCTCAGTTTGTTACTTTTTAAATCTGTAATTGTTGCAAATTGTTTGTGTAGGCTGTGATAGCCGATTTATAGCATTTATAAGGGTTTACTGTATCTGTTTCTGCTTGTTTTCTGAAAAAAAAAAAAAAAAAATATCTCTTGTTTTCCCACCTTACTGTGCTAGTGTAGTCCAGTTTCAGAGCTTGCTGATCCCTGGACTTTGTTTGCAGTTCCTGTTACTGATTCTTTGCCTAATTTGGAAGAGAGGAAGTTCCCTTGCTTACCAGTGGGAGTGGGAAGCATTGAGCTGCCTGTTGGTCCAGTTTTGTGAGGTTTCAGCCAGTAAATTGTAGTCTATTGGTCGTTTTGGGCCAGTTCCTAGCTTCTTTCAGCCCCCTGATATAAAACATGCTAAACGCGCGTTTTTTAGCTTGTACCTACTCAGCACAGATCCTCGTGGTGGCCAGCAGAGTAATCCAAGCTTCAGAGAGCTAAAAAAGCGACTTTATCTGATTTAAGTATTTTTTTTTTGTGGCTTTCCACTTCTATTTATCTAGCAACTATATTTCGCCTGCTTGCTGATACATTGTTATTGTTTTTCTGCATTTATTCTGTTATTGCACTTGATTTCTCAGTTTGTTACTTTTTAAATCTGTAATTGTTGCAAATTGTTTGTGTAGGCTGTGATAGCCGATTTATAGCATTTATAAGTGTTTACTGTATCTGTTTCTGCTTGTTTTTCTGAAAAAAAAAAAAAAAAAATATCTCTTGTTTTCCCGCCTTACTGAGCTAGTGTAGTCCAGTTTCAGAGCTTGCTGATCCCTGGACTTTGTTTGCAGTTCCTGTTACTGATTCTTTGCCTAATTTGGAAGAGAGGAAGTTCCCTTGCTTACCAGTGGGAGTGGGAAGCATTGAGCTGCCTGTTGGTCCAGTTTTGTGAGGTTTCAGCCAGTAACTTGTAGTCTATTGGTCGTTTTGGGCCAGTTCCTAGCTTCTTTCAGCCCCCTGATATAAAACACGCTAAACGCGCATTTTTTAGCTTGTACCTACTCAGCACAGATCCTCGTGGTGGCCAGCAGAGTAATCCAAGCTTCAGAGAGCTAAAAAAGCGACTTTACCTGATTTAAGTATTTTTGTTGTGGCTTTCCACTTCTATTTATCTAGCAACTGTATTTCGCCTGCTTGCTGATACATTGTTATTGTTTTTCTGCATTTATTCTGTTATTGCACTTGATTTCTCAGTTTGTTACTTTTTAAATCTGTAATTGTTGCAAATTGTTTGTGTAGGCTGTGATAGCCGATTTATAGCATTTATAAGTGTTTACTGTATCTGTTTCTGCTTGTTTTTCTGAAAAAAAAATAAAATAAAATATCTCTTGTTTTCCCGCCTTACTGAGCTAGTGTAGTCCAGTTTCAGAGCTTGCTGATCCCTGGACTTTGTTTGCAGTTCCTGTTACTGATTCTTTGCCTAATTTGGAAGAGAGGAAGTTCCCTTGCTTACCAGTGGGAGTGGGAAGCATTGAGCTGCCTGTTGGTCCAGTTTTGTAAGGTTTCAGCCAGTAACTTGTAGTCTATTGGTCGTTTTGGGCCAGTTCCTAGCTTCTTTCAGCCCCCTGATATAAAACACGCTAAACGCGCATTTTTTAGCTTGTACCTACTTAGCACAGATCCTCGTGGTGGCCAGCAGAGTAATCCAAGCTTCAGAGAGCTAAAAAAGCGACTTTACCTGATTTAAGTATTTTTTTTTGTGGCTTTCCACTTCTATTTATCTAGCAACTGTATTTCGCCTGCTTGCTGATACATTGTTATTGTTTTTCTGCATTTATTCTGTTATTGCACTTGATTTCTCAGTTTGTTACTTTTTAAATCTGTAATTGTTGCAAATTGTTTGTGTAGGCTGTGATAGCCGATTTATAGCATTTATAAGTGTTTACTGTATCTGTTTCTGCTTGTTTTTCTGAAAAAAAAAATATATATATCTCTTGTTTTCCCACCTTACTGTGCTAGTGTAGTCCAGTTTCAGAGCTTGCTGATCCCTGGACTTTGTTTGCAGTTCCTGTTACTGATTCTTTGCCTAATTTGGAAGAGAGGAAGTTCCCTTGCTTACCAGTGGGAGTGGGAAGCATTGAGCTGCCTGTTGGTCCAGTTTTGTGAGGTTTCAGCCAGTAACTTGTAGTCTATTGGTTGTTTTGGGCCAGTTCCTAGCTTCTTTCAGCCCCCTGATATAAAACACGCTAAACGCGCGTTTTTTAGCTTGTACCTACTCAGCACAGATCCTCATGGTGGCCAGCAGAGTAATCCAAGCTTCAGAGAGCTAAAAAAGCGACTTTACCTGATTTAAGTATTTTTTTTGTGGCTTTCCACTTCTATTTATCTAGCAACTGTATTTCGCCTGCTTGCTGATACATTGTTATTGTTTTTCTGCATTTATTCTGTTATTGCACTTGATTTCCCATTTGTTACTTTTTAAATCTGTAATTGTTGCAAATTGTTTGTGTAGGCTGTGATAGCCGATTTATAGCATTTATAAGTGTTTACTGTATCTGTTTCTGCTTGTTTTTCTGAAAAAAAAAATAAAATATCTCTTATTTTCCCGCCTTACTGAGCTAGTGTAGTCCAGTTTCAGAGCTTGCTGATCCCTGGACTTTGTTTGCAGTTCCTGTTACTGATTCTTTGCCTAATTTGGAAGAGAGGAAGTTCCCTTGCTTACCAGTGGGAGTGGGAAGCATTGAGCTGCCTGTTGGTCCAGTTTTGTGAGGTTTCAGCCAGTAACTTGTAGTCTATTGGTCATTTTGGGCCACTTCCTAGCTTCTTTCAGCCCCCTGATATAAAACACGCTAAACGCGCGTTTTTTAGCTTGTACCTACTCAGCACAGATCCTCGTGGTGGCCAGCAGAGTAATCCAAGCTTCAGAGAGCTAAAAACGCGACTTTACCTTATTTTAAGTATTTTTTTTTTTTGTGGCTTTCCACTTCTATTTATCTAGCAACTGTATTTTGCCTGCTTGCTGATACATTGTTATTGTTTTTCTGCATTTATTCTGTTATTGCACTTGATTTCTCAGTTTGTTACTTTTTAAATCTGTAATTGTTGCAAATTGTTTGTGTAGGCTGTGATAGCCGATTTATAGCATTTATAAGTGTTTACTGTATCTGTTTCTGCTTGTTTTTCTGAAAAAAAAAAAAAAAAAAAAATATCTCTTGTTTTCCCACCTTACTGTGCTAGTGTAGTCCAGTTTCAGAGCTTGCTGATCCCTGGACTTTGTTTGCAGTTCCTGTTACTGATTCTTTGCCTAATTTGGAAGAGAGGAAGTTCCCTTGCTTACCAGTGGGAGTGGGAAGCATTGAGCTGCCTGTTGGTCCAGTTTTGTGAGGTTTCAGGCAGTAACTTGTAGTCTACTGGTCGTTTTGGGCCAGTTCCTAGCTTCTTTCAGCCCCCTGATATAAAACACGCTAAACGCGCGTTTTTTAGCTTGTACCTACTCAGCACAGATCCTCGTGGTGGCCAGCAGAGTAATCCAAGCTTCAGAAAGCTAAAAAAGCGACTTTACCTGATTTAAGTATTTTTTTTTTGTGGCTTTCCACTTCTATTTATCTAGCAACTGTATTTCGCCTGCTTGCTGATACATTGTTATTGTTTTTCTGCATTTATTCTGTTATTGCACTTGATTTCTCAGTTTGTTACTTTTTAAATCTGTAATTGTTGCAAATTGTTTGTGTAGGCTGTGATAGCCGATTTATAGCATTTATAAGTGTTTACTGTATCTGTTTCTGCTTGTTTTTCTGAAAAAAACAAAAAAAACAAAAACAAAAAAATATCTCTTGTTTTCCCGTCTTACTGAGCTAGTGTAGTCCAGTTTCAGAGCTTGCTGATCCCTAGACTTTGTTTGCAGTTCCTGTTACTGATTCTTTGCCTAATTTGGAAGCGAGGAAGTTCCCTTGCTTACCATTGGGAGTGGGAAGCATTGAGCTGCCTGTTGGTCCAGTTTTGTGAGGTTTCAGCCAGTAACTTGTAGTCTATTGGTCGTTTTGGGCCAGTTCCTAGCTTCTTTCAGCCCCCTGATATAAAACACGCTAAATGCGCGTTTTTTAGCTTGTACCTACTCAGCACAGATCCTCGTGGTGGCCAGCAGAGTAATCCAAGCTTCAGAGAGCTAAAAAAGCGACTTTACCTGATTTTAAGTATTTTTTTTTGTGGCTTTCCACTTCTATTTATCTAGCAACTGTATTTTGCCTGCTTGCTGATACATTGTTATTGTTTTTCTGCATTTATTCTGTTATTGCACTTGATTTCTCAGTTTGTTACTTTTAAAATCTGTAATTGTTGCAAATTGTTTGTGTAGGCTGTGATAGCCGATTTATAGCATTTATAAGTGTTTACTGTATCTGTTTCTGCTTGTTTTCTGAAAAAAAAAAAATATCTCTTGTTTTCCCACCTTACTGTGCTAGTGTAGTCCAGTTTCAGAGCTTGCTGATCCCTGGACTTTGTTTGCAGTTCCTGTTACTGATTCTTTGCCTAATTTGGAAACAGAGGAAGTTCCCTTGCTTTTTGGGGGAAATTT